>NW_022985369.1:744812-874400 GCF_010093625.1 Macroventuria anomochaeta
TGGTTGTTGAGATAATAGTGTGTGAACATTCACTCAAAAGTAGTTGTGGTGGTCCAAGTGCATCGGGCGACAAGACTTTTGTCCTCCGACTGTATGGGAGACGAAGCTTACGTTGCAGCGCGTTATTCTTCGCTGTGTGCACGGCTGGTCAACGCGGGGTACATCGTCAGAGTTTGTGTATATCCTGCAGGTGTAACAGTTCAGACTGCCGACTGCAACTGAAGAAGATCGTTGAATTGAAGGCCGTTAGTCCGCATCGAAGCGGTAAAGACGTTGCACGACGGGCCGTAACCTGGGGAAGTGAGGAAGCGCAGTGTGGCTTGTGGGCGGAGCTGCCACCGTGATGAACGGTGGTTGGTCAGCTGGTCTTTATTGTGGTATTCTGGTCTCCAAACTGGCCCACGTACTCGAACTTTCTAAGCCAAATCTTCGAAACCCTCCAAGCTCTATCACGTTGTCTCAGGGCTGTGCCTATCGAGTATCTAGTCTGTTCTTTCCAGTGACAGACCGGAGGCAGTCGCAATCTGCCGTATCTGAGTCCGAACATCATGAATCTCCCTTTTTCCGTTCGTCCACCATTGAACCCTTCCTGGACGTATTTATGACCCTCAGAAGCTTGCTCGACGCTTAGGCGAAGCCTCAGCCTTGTGAACCTTTGCAACAGATGGAAACCCCGGCATCGCCGAAGGAATACTATCTACTTCGGTGCCACTAATTACAGCGTCACCCTTGGCCTCAAAAACCTCTGCGACAGTTGGGAACCCCGGCCAAGCCTTAGTAAGGTCATCCACGTACGTGCCGCTCGTAACCATATCGAACAGTAGTTTGCCCAACTGTTCTGTGTGGTGAAGAAGTCGCACATAGGCATCGATATCAGCCTGATGGTGCTCCTCAGCGACCTTTCTCGACGAGTCGTTCGATATGAGCTCGCCCTGGTGGTATGACTTGTAACGCTGAGGCATCATACCCGAGACTCTGTGGCTTATTTCAGGGTCCATCCAAGTGAGGGTGATGCTGAAGTCCCTCAAATGAGTAAGGTATATACGGAAAGAATCGAAGATATCGTGCCAAAATAGGTCGTTCCAGCTGGAAACAGAATCAGGAAAGTCTTCGCCTGGAATCGGATAAGCTTCGTCGTCGAGGGCCTGTTGTGTCTCGGTATATGCAACGAGAGGACAATCTTCTAGATGAACAGCTGTGAGTGTATCTCCATGTGCAAGAATCCAGCTAATCTGCGCGGCGTGTGAGATTGTCACACAGGTGAGCTCTAGTACCCTCAAGCGAGGATAGTACATGTTCCGAAAGTCCAATTTGGGATAGTAACCGACGTAGTTCTCGAAGGAAAGGCTGAGCACCTTGAGGACATCTTGACTTCGGCCAATCCACTCTCCGATGTTCCTTGTGAACTCATGTGCTCTTGTACTGAGCGAAGAGTCCGGTAACACGTGGTCGTCGTCGGCATCCCAGCCTTCGTCGCAATACCACGCATCGAAGTGCAGAATCAATGTCTTGACTGAGCGCATGCACTGTTTGAACATAGGGTCGCGTGTGATCGGGAGATGCAGCGGTGGCACCATCTCTACCTCAAGCTCTCTGAGCGTCTTCCTTCTTGCGACCTCGAACAACTTGCGTAGAACCTTCAGGGGCGCAGCAAATTCGAAGTCAGACTCATCGTTCTCTTCGTAAAATATGCGACCGAAGTAGGACAAGGACAGACAAATGCCGCGAAGTGCAGGGAACTTGCAGGCGTGCTCAAGAGCAAGTTCGTACTGGTGGACTGTCCAGTCGAGTGGATCAGGTCCTGGCTTTATCGTTGTTAAATGATGTTCAGTGATTTCTAGGTGTGACCTACCAATCGAAGTGCTTCACCTGGTACTATGCGCACGGTGCGAACATGCCGTGCTATCGGTGTCTCTGGTATCTCGGCTTTCGCATGTCTCCAATGCTCGTCGTTGGGCACGTTGGACGTTATGACTCGAAAGCAGGATGATGCAGGGCCGGAGAAGCGTCTGCAGACGCTGCGCACCTTCAATAAATCCCTGTTGTCGAGCTCCTCGAACATCTGAACGAGTATCTCGTCGGGAAACTCGGTGAGTAAGGTCGCCATCTTGTCGATACGGACAGAGAAATAAGTGTGTGTTCGTCTGTGTCTAACCATACAACAGTTGTAGAGATAAACACTGGAGGATGTAGGAAAGAAGCGTATGTAAGCGGTGTTGAACGTAAAGAAATATTTGAGAGGGAAAGAGTGTGTAAGGGTCGCGGAGGAGTAATGTGGGGCGGAATAGCTATGAACCATGGTTCTTCACTTGATTCATACCTACCCTGTGACAAGATGGCCAGGTTTTCTGAGGCAGTCACGACGGGTCTTCACAAGATAGGCAGTCCTAGTATTCGTCAGCACCGTCATTCATACAGTATACTCGTATACACAATCATACACTCACCATACACTCATACTCCATTGCAGGCTGAACCTTTTTCACACTGTGTCAGAGCACGGAGTTGCTATTGCCTGGCTTACAGTGATCGGTGTTGGCGCTGTTTATTCTTGGTTTGATGTTCTTTGGTGGAGTGGTCTACAACAATGTTTGCATTATCATATTCCTGATTGTTCACCCCCTGAGCAACGTCGATGCGGTGTATGGGTCATATACCGATTGTCGCAACAATCACCTGCGAATTATTAATAGCGTGCATAGCAGATCCTTTTCGAAAGATCTAGACGTTGGACGAGATGCTAGGCACGCTGTGGCGTATAGCGCTCATCCAGCCCTTAACATTGTAGGTCGAAGGTAGTCGGTAGTTCGGCAGCTTACCCAGAAAACCCGCCTCTTGCCATTTTCTTGTCTCGCTGAGCGTTGTGGTTGCGGCCCTTGTTGGCTTCTTTGCGTTGTCGAGCAATCTGTGTGCTTTTTTCGTTGGCAGGCCCTGCGACATTGCCGCCACCTCGTCCACCTCCACGTCCACCACGCCCTCGGCCTCTGCCACGTCCTCTGCCGCAGAAGCCTCCTCTTCCTCCATCCCCGCTCCCTTCGTCTCCTGACCCTGCAGGACTGTTCTTCCATGCTGTAGACTGCAACTCCCTCTGTTGGCCGTGGAAAGTGGAGAATTTAGCCTCGAGGCGCCGTAAACGTTTCGGATCGCGCCCAATCATGATGCCCCAACCTTCGATTGCTTCGTCGGTCATACCGGTCTCGCTCTTCAACGCTGCGCGGGCTTTGCCTCGCTTCTTCTCCACATCGCGACCAAACACATCAGGACTCTTGCTGAACGCACGGAAGAGTGCTTCCTCGTTCTTGTTCGACAGATCAGAGTTGGCATCTCCATCCGGCGCGGCAGTGTCGACAGAAGCGCCGACATCTTCAAAGTCGTACGTATCGTCTCGCTCATCATCGTCAGAATCGAAAGCTGCCAATGCGGCAAGGATATGGGATGTCGCGGGTGCTTTGCTGCGATCTGATAGAACCTTGTCTGCTGTGAGATCCTTGTTCTTGCGCCCGATGTGAAGATGTGAGGTGTCGATAGCGAGCTTGTCAAACTCGTCGTCGTCGAAAACGTTACGGCGCTCGGGCAGGTGTTGACTTGACCTGGAAGGGAGATGTGATTGAGGTGCCGAGGATGGTGTGGGTCTAGTAGGGGTGTTAGCTTGTTTTCGATCAACAGGGGCGGATAGACACACAGTTGATCGCTCCGATCAGCGTCTGCGAGATGTGGCGGTAATGAACCGTCCAGTAGGTGGGCGGTGACTTCCTCGATATTGTCATTATACTCGTCCAGCAGCTTCACTACAAAGCCGGCGCCAAGATCCGGAAAGAGGTCTTGTATTTGAGTAATCACGCTCATGCGATGAACATGAACCTCGCCGGTGAAAGCACCGTGCCCATAGTCATCTGCTTCTGCCTTATTCTTGCCTTTGTCGACTTTCCGGCGGACGAGTCGCTTTGGTCGAACAATGCTCGATTGATGGAAGACACTGAGTGATGCTGCAGTATTCCACACTCTCGTTGCTTCAGGAGTAGTAGCCTTGTCTCTAATCTTCTCAAGCAATGGTGTGTTGGTGACCAAATCTGCAACGAGCGTCTTCTTGCCTTGTTCCTTCTTTTGCTCGTGCTCTTCACTGGATTTGAGCGAGTAAAGGTGGTCAGATAGTAAAGAGTAGTTCGGTTTCGCGCCTTCTAGTGTAGCTGTAAGGCCGAAATATGCGGTTGTGACAAGCTTCTTTTGCATTGTCGGTGATACTTTGGGGTAAGCGCTATAGAGAGAATCGAGGAAATCGGATCCAGTGAGCATATAGATGCTCGCGTCTGGTGAGGCTTTTAGAAGTGGCGCTATCCGATTCAAGGTGCTCTCCGCTTCTTCGGGTCGTTTCGAGTCGAGATTCCGTATTAACGATGTCTTTGCTGCCTGCAATGACTTCTCAATTGTCCCACTCATACGCTGCCACAGCGTTTGCAGTAGTCTCCGGAATTGCTCACTCTTTGTGAAAGCATTGCATATGTCTGCCAGTACAGGCCAGTTGAGGAAGGCGTCTTCCACATCTTGCCCAGACCATATCCTGTGGAGTAGCAGGAAAGACTTCTTGCGCAGTGAGACGACCTTTGTTGCAAGGCTGTCATCGCCTGCTAGTTCGTGAAAGAAGGAGATCAGAAAGAACCCGGGCGAATCAACATCCTGCCGCGCAGATGCAAATTGCTGATTATTCAGGCGCAAATAGAGATCTGTCAGCGACGTCCATGAATCCAGGTACAGCTGCCACTCATCTGACTGGATGCTTTGTCGAATTTTGGCGTCTGGGAAGGGCACAAACTGAGGCAGAGACATTGCTGTTCAATTGCGCAACTGTGAGGTAGATCTCTTTGATGTTTATGCGATTTCGTTTTCCCAGTACATGACGACGTCAAGGCCCCACGTCAAAGCAGTCATGATGGCTCATGCTTGCGGAAGCCGCGGTCTTGTCCACTAGCGGTTAGCGTCGCCGCAAATCTTGGCACGGCCACACTACGAAAATTGAATCCCGCGAAGAACATCGAGATGCACGTACGTCGTCGATAAAGCAAAACCACGCCAGTCATCACATTACCGTGATCCCCGCTCGATCCAGGTCGTGACTGCCATTTGATTCAACCAACACCACACTCTACCACCAAGCACCATGTCTTACAGTACGTTACCCCACGCGCGCGCACAATGCGCCTGCTAACAGCGCGCAGACAAGCCTGAGAAGGACTTTGGCGAGGGCCCCAAGATCCACAAGATCCGCATCACCCTCACCTCCCGCAACGTCAAGTCGCTCGAGAAGGTCTGCCAGGAGCTCATCGACCGTGCCAAGAACAAGGAGCTCCGCGTCAAGGGCCCTGTCCGTCTCCCCACCAAGGTCCTCAAGGTCACCACCCGTAAGACCCCTAACGGTGAGGGTTCCAAGACCTGGGACACCTTCGAGATGCGCATCCACAAGCGTAAGTTGCCTTCAGAATTGCACGCTACAACTGTAGACTGACGAAGAGTAGGCCTCATCGACCTCCACGCCCCTACCGAGGTTGTCAAGCAGATCATCATCAACATCGAGGCCGGTGTTGAGGTTGAGGTCACCATCGCCGCATAAGCGCTTAGTTGGGACATGGGAAGAAGTGGAATGGTCTGAACAAAAACGTGGTTATGGTAGCTTAACTGCTGGTTATGAAATGAAATGATTCAGGATCAACACTTGTTGCTCTCATGGCTTGTCGTTATGTTGCGTGAGATGTGTGTGAGGCGAGCCAACGGCCAAAAGAGCCGTAGACCGGGTCTATTGACCTCACATGTCACGCGTATGTGAAGTTAGACCTTCGACCGACCAGAGGGCAATGTGGTCAGCATGATCTGAACTAATGTTAAAGCCACAGGTTTGGGAAGCGAACAATCTACCCAAGCTGACATTGCGGACCTATCAGACGGTTGCGAGATCGCAGAACTACAAAGACGACTTACTGCTGTGACCATTACCAGTCGACCTGTTGTGGAACGTCTGTTGTCCGAAGCCAAGCAAACTTGCTTGATCTGGCCCACGATGCATGGGCTTGATCTCGTGGCTCAGATCAATTCCGTGGCACAGATCGATTCCGTGGCACGATGCAATTCCTTGGTGGAGATATCAAGCTGACGTCTGCATCTGCACAACGTAGGTAATCTCGTCATTGATTTAGATCTTCGCTTGCGCCAGATAGATGCGGGTGATGCTGGGATGACTGGGCATAATCTAGATTGTCACGATTAGGACTCTTGCAGTATCGTGGCAGCGATCGAATTCTGCAGAGGCATAGTCAGATGGTATCATGGACAAAGCTGTCGTGTTCCTTGAGATGCTGTATGAACAATCAACACGCGTCATCGAGCTGTGACCTGGGCGCTGTCACATCTCCGAAACACGAACATGGAGCCTGACTACTCAAGAGAAAGAGAACAAGAAGAGAACGACTATCTCATGAGTGATGAAAGTAGTAATGTGTAGACGGATGAAGACTTTGGGAAGTCGCGAGGAAAACGGCGCTAGCGACACTAGCGTCCGCGTTCTTTCGAGATGCCTTCCTCATTACAGACTCTATACACCTTGACAAAACCACGTTAACGAACTCACACCTGCACAACCAAAGAAATGGCTGATACTGCGCCAACCAAAAGGAAAGCCGAGTCGGATGCACGAGGTGATGGCGATGCCAAGCGATCTAAGGTGAGATCTTTCTAGTGTGCAAGAAGACTGCATCGGGGCGCACAGTCTTAGGCCCAAGATCTCATTGCGCCTATGCAATTTTACCGTGCTGCATGATGCTAATGCTCAATTCCAGGGTAGAAAGAAGTGGGAGATGCCAAGACGAGGAATTGCTGAAGCCCGACAAATCAATCCTGGTGATGTGGGTATTTGGGCAACCTGCGCCATGAAGAAAGAAGCGCCAACTGTTGCGGACCTGCGGGATCTGTTCCAAGGAGTACGTCAATTCTGGATGCATGATCGCGACGCAGCCTTTTTACTCGATATGCAGAGCTGACAGATCCGTAGTACGCTATGAAGCTGTATGGCGAGCAGGCCGCCAACGGAACAGCTGAGGACGATGACTCGAATTTTAGCGGCGATATCGAAGCTGAGATCAACAAAGAGCTTGCCTACATTCGTAAGCCGGCTGTGAAGCCTCTATTCACATCGGTGAAGCTGGATACTCAATGCTGTAAGCGAACTACTCAGTCGTCGTCTGCAGTAAGCGTTAGTCTGACCAAAGCAGTGGTTTTCTTCAAGACACGGGCGCCTGTGGAACCCGTATCATTTGTTCACAAGATTTGCCAAGACACCGCAGACGGTGTCCAGCACAAGAACTGTCGTTTCGTTAAACGTCTCACCCCAATCACAGGCATCGAGAAGGCTAATCAAAAGGGTCTCGAGTCTGTCGCGGAGAAGGTCCTTGCACCGTACTTTCACGGAGAAGAGAACACAGGGAAGAAGGTGAGACCAAGTTTCCGCCATTTGTTGCTGTCAGATGGAGGACCTTGATGCAGGTCGGCTCGCTAACATGCCGTGAAACCACAGTTTGCGATTCGACCAACAATCCGGAATAATAAGGACTTTAAGAGGGACGACGTTATCAAAACAGTCGCGGCTGCAGTAGGCCCAGGTCACAAGGTCGACCTTCATGGGTACGATTTGCTCATCTTCGTGGAAATATACAAGGTACGAGAAAACGCCTACGATCCTGCACACTGGTTACACCTGCGACTAGCTCGATCTTGACAGATACTGACACGGTCCAGAACGTCATTGGTATGAGCGTCGTAGGGCCTGACTTCGATAAGCTCAAACGATACAACATCGAGGAACTTCGTCAGGGACCCTTCGAAAACGCCACAGAAGCGCCAGCACCAGTTGCATCTACTGAAAGTGCATGACTTACATCATGGCCTCAATGACGGGAAGCACTGTTTCGAGAACCTAGCGGCTACCGATTTAGCGAGCTTCGGTCGAGATGTCTGCAGCTGACGACTGAGCTTGCGTTCGAACAGCGTGCATCTCCTATGTCGCAAATCCGAAAACGACAAGATAGCGATCCTTGTACTTTCTAGCGTCCGCTTAGGTTCTGACCCGTCGTGCCGGAACCGAGGCGAGGTTTACATGGGCATGTTCCGGCTCCGCCACGTTCGCAGCTAGACCTGCTATGCGGATGAGCGATGCATAGACATGATCAGGCTTGCCTAGGCGGATGCTTTCCTAGAACGCGGTGAGACGCAGAATGCACATCTGAATCCCGCTTATCCTAGTCATCTCTTGCACGTATACCATGTGCGAACCCTTGCTCTTTAGACGAAGCCCACGCGCTCACTTATCGTTTCTCCAGGTTCCATCGTTCAGTGCCATCATCGAAACGTTGAGTTTCAAGATCGGACTGGCTTTTCTTTATTCGACGTGGCCTATCAGAGCGTGCAATAGCCGACTATTACCTCGGAGGGTCTAACCTAAGGTAGACATCTTTGCCGACGATGAAGACGCCGGTCCAATACCTTTGACGCCTCCCGCACCTTCAACCTTGGTTTCGTCCATGTGGCAAGGCTATTCTTTGCAATTTCGATGCTGGCTTCAAATGTAGCTGCACGCGTAATGTGTCCTTTGAAAGTCTATAGCTAGCCGAATGTGGCTTGCCGGATGCTTTATGATGCGAACGGGGCTTGTACCTCACTCAAATCATTCAGGATTACCAGCATAACGCAATGCGCTGGCAGTAATGCCCGATGAACACGCAATGATCACGACAACGGTCTCCTTGATCCCATACCACCCGGTTTTGCTCGGGTCGATTGGAATCAACCTGCCGCATGTTCCTTTGATCGAAGACATTGCAGCTCATGGAGTCTTCAGCAGCTGCAAAGAGAGAACACTATCGACATCATACATGATCCTGCACAACATAAGAGCTTCTTAAACCAACGGGCCGGCCCTGGCATGCAGCCAGCAAACTTTACTCCAAGCCAGAATCTCGCTAAAGTACCTATCTTACCGTATTCGTTACTCTGACCTAAGCCTTCATAATGCTCCTGCCCCCGCTAGATGTTGCAACATATCCAACATTCAACATGAGTCGTGGAGCCTACGCAAGTCGACCGCCTCGACCATCCTCTATAGTTTCGTCGACATCATCTTCCTCGTCGACCTCGTCACGAACATGCACTGCTTCGCCAGACTTTCCGCGTATACAGAAACTCATCTGTGCTGTCTTCCGGTCCTCGAGGATCACAGTGCAACAAGCAGAACGTTTACAGAGCCGAATCCATCAAGTATACCTGACGAGGCTCGCAGACGATAGTTCGCTCGTACTCAAGTGCCTACCCACAGCAAATGTACGACTTCTCCGCCACGAGAAACACACCCTCGGAACCGAAGTCAAGACGCTAGAAACATTGCACGAATATACCCAACTTCCAGTACCACGGATCATCAAGTATGACAGCCATGGTGGGCATTTTGGCTCGCCCTTCCTCATAATGAGCCACCTTCCAGGACGCAGACTTTCTGAACTATCACCACATCTTACAACTGCCGAGCGAAGCGCAATCGACCGAACGCTGGGCTCCTACGTCCGCAGCTTGACATCACTCTCTGCAACGCAGTTCGGCATGACACACCGAGTCTTCGAGCACAAAGGATGCAAGTCATGGCGAGAGGCATTCCTCGCTCTTCTGGAAGCCGCGTTACGGGACGCTGAAGACATGCTCGTCACAATACCGTACGACAGTGTCCGCTACTATGTCAGTAAACATAGCCACGCCCTGGACGAGGTCACAGAACCGCGGCTAGTCGCCCTTGATGTTTGTAGTCCGGACAACGTACTCATTGATGAGTATACCAAGCGTGTCACTGGCCTCGTCGGTTTCTCAAACGTCATCTGGGGCGATGCACTCATGAACGGAGGCATTGCGAATGGCACTAAAGCGTTCTTTGAAGGCTTTGGCGAGTGCCCTATGCGAACTGGAGGCATTAAGATTAGGATGTTCATGTAGGTCGCCAACCTCCACCCCTCGATTATTGCTGACATGATCAAAGGTACACAATCTATCGCGCAATACTGGCGGTTGTCGCGCATCACTACCGTCCACACACCGGCATGGATGAGCTTGAGGTGCGACGCGAACTCGTATGTGCACTCAACGAACTTGCACGAATGTGAGTGTATGCTCACCTTACGATTCACGTGTATTGGTACGACATTGTATCAGCATTTCGCCTACCCTGGGCCTGGCAAGGAGACCTTCGAAAAAGACGTATCACATGGATCTTAAACGACAGTTTTTTCAGCAACTCTTCAAGAACCGGCAAACCTTCTGCCTTCAGTGCGCATATCTTTTAGAAAAGTCTAGCGAGGGTATTGCATCTGGAAGATACATACAGATCAGAGGCAAACAAACATGTTAGCGATTCAATGATCTATGAAATGCCCCTTCTCTACTCTAGCGGTAGTGTCAAAATTGAAGGCGCTAGTTAGCAACCAGACACATTACATCCGAACCAGCAATTGCTAATTCAGCACAATCTATCAAATCCACTATCCCATGCAGTACAGTCGGTACACGATCCGACTCTCCAACTTTTGCCGAAGACACAAATTATAGTCACAGCCAGATAGCGAACACGACGCGTCCGCACACGTCATCACCGCAATATCCGGACTGAAAGAGCGACTTGTCACATTCCGATATCTCTGACAAGCATTTGACTTGCATCGACGAGGGAAAGCGAGCGTATGCGTGGGTAAACCATGAAGCGCTTACGGCAACTTTAGGCTGATTGCCCTTCGCGACCTCACCGCATCTATATATTTGCGGCGCCATAATCGCTGTACCTTCGTAGCGTCACGCGTGTCGAAGTATGCGGATGCACTGCCTTTCACGTCTTCCTCACCATCTCTCCGTCTCCCCTCCGCTTCTTGAATTGACATTCCTTCCGCATGCAGTCAGCTTAATCCCATCCCTCTATCTGGGCTTGAATGTAATCCACTTGTTGACAATGGGAGACGCAAATGTGATACTCGCCAACCCATGCAACCGTTAGCACCTTATCGCTGCTTTCGCTCATCCCTGTCCTTGCTCCACAGCCCCTGCCACCTTCCAGAACCCTCGGGTTCCGTGCAACTGGTTATCCAATCAAATCCCTTAGAAGCATATTCTTCGCTTCTTTGCTCTGAAAGCGGACTAGTTCATGCAGGGGTGCCTCGACAATGCCGTTGGTGGTGAGATCTAGCAACATTTGAAAAGACGGAGATTCAGCTGGTGAGAATTTCAAGGGATTTGGATGGGGCGCAGCAAGTGGGCCACGGGAGCGGGTCGTTGTGGAGACTGGTAAGGTTACATTTTGTAGCGGGTACGCGCAGTACAAGGACACTAGGGCGAGCGAGAAGGAAGCAAGTGTATATGTACCTATGTACTGCGTTGTAACTTCACTATCTCAAATTCGCATCTGGCATGCGCATGCTGGAAGGAGGGACCAGATACTGGATCTGTCACCCTTAGAGAGGAGGTGTCGAGTGAGTACGAATGACGAGGTCACTGGGTTTGCTGAAGGGTGGACTCGTGGCGCTGCCAGTCACGTGCTCCAGGTAAGTCGTAGTAATTTGCTCGAAGTAGCTAGATATTCGCGTTTTTGAAAAGTATGCCTGAGGCGCATTGAATGTACGGCTCATCTCTGTGCTCATTGAGTATCACGCTTAATACGCAAGTGCAACATCGATATGTATATTACACATTATTTTGTTATCTGCCTATCGAGATGCAGCATCCACCCAGCCAGCGCCTACATGATCTGTGAAACGAACTTTCAACTCACAACGGTTCATCCCCTATCCAGTCCCTTCCTTTATCCGTGTCGCAAGGACACGGTGTATCCTCCATCATGCGACTCCTCTCTTCAAGCTGCCTCCGCAACCTCTTCTCAGCGCTCTCCCGAACAGTGCGCAGAAATCTGTCTGAGCTGGCACATCTGGCCACATAGGACCGTCTTCGAGGCCGTTCACTGTGTACCGTTCTCGTTGAGATCGAGGACTGAGCTGGAGCCGTCTTAGTCAGGGGACTGAGCGGTGGTGTTCTCATCGAAGTCGAAGACTCCGCTGTAGCGCTCCTGGACATAGCATCGTCGAGGACAGGTGGATGATCCCTCGTTGTCCGTGGCTTACGTTGGAGCTCACAGGTCTTCATTCTGACTTTCTCATCCAGGGCCTTTTGCGCTTCCTCCGCGTTAGCTTTGAGCTTCCCTTGTTGGCCAAAGACGGTTTCGAGGTGGCGCCTCATTTGTGCCCCGTAGTAGCTAGGGCGACGCACTGGAGGTGTGAGTGCGTGTTGTCTTTCAACACCCTGAGCGGAACCATGTTTGTATGTCTTAGAGTGGTCCACAACGTCGTCAGGGTTGTAGTCAGAGGTTACGTGTCGTACATTGTGCTCTGTGCTGTGGACAACATCTGGTGGACTGGGCAGGGCAAAGTCGACACGCTGACTTTCGTGGGCGTCTAGCGTTCCGAATCCCTTGTAGAAAGGCCCCGGTACTGATGGATTGTGCTGAGGCCGTCGAATTGGGATAGGTGAGCTTGTTGAGTGTAATCGGTCGCGTGGTGACTTTGCCGCCACATTGGCGTTGGAAGAATCGTGACGCTGGCGCTTCAAGGATCTGCCGCGAACCTCTGGAGAAAGGTCGGGAAGTGAGCTGCACGAAGAACGAGGACTAACAGGCGGCCGGTAAACATCACCCTCATCTTTCTTTGTCTTGGGGCCGAAACTGAAGTCCTTTCTAAATATATCCCACGGCTCCGGATATTCTTGTCGCTTCTTCCTCAGGAGTTTTCGGAGCCACTCGGGAACATCACTGTCCTTCCGCTCTTCCTCCTCCCTGGGTTTTCGTTTTCGTTCCTCTTTCTGTGTCCGCTCTCGTTCTTCTCTCTCACTTCGTAGAGCGTCGGCTTGCGTGAGGTTCCCTACGATACCATCTCGCTTAAACTGTTCTATCAAATATGACACAGGAGGATGTTGGCGGAGTCCATCCCTTTCAGGCTTCTTCTGGATGAACTGCGAATCATTGGAAGACTTGGGGGCAGAATCTGGGGGCGATGATTTAGGTGTGGAATGTAAGTCAAGGTTCTTGAATCGTCCTAGTGTGAATTGTGGCTTTCGCCGTGGTGCCCTATATGACGGTGGTGGTAACCGGTACTTCGGTGGTGGTGAAGGCGAACTTGACGGTGGACACGATGGCCACTTAGGGAACACAGCAGGAGCCCAGATTGGCGATGGAGGTTTCCATGGTCGTCGATCGCCTACCGAGTACCTATCAATGGTTGGTGGGCACTCACGCTCCCAATCACCAATCCGTCGAGCGAGGTCCGTGGGTTGTGTGTGTTGGTCGCAGGGAGTGAATCGCGCTGCAGTGTCGAGGATGCCTGCCCTACGGAAGGCTTCGAACCTGTCATTCGGAGGGCATGGACGTGGTTTTGGAAGCGGTGCCATCGCGCTCTCGACGCGGTCCCAACCCTCTTCTAACTCACCCTGAGTAGTGACCACCGGCCTGTTCATCACTCTCTGATACTGGACTGCTTTCGCAGTGCGGATTTGGTCGTCCAAAGGCATCAGTTTTGTAGGCCGTAGGTGCAGCGAGTGACTTGGTATGCAAAATATAGGGTCCCGGTCTGGAGCTCACAGTCCATCAGAACCGCTCGCGTGGCTCTTGTGGGATTTATAGAACAATGACATGATTGACGTATCTATGCCATGGTTCAGAGTCACATTGCATGATCATCACGGCTTCATCGCTCGCCGAACTAGCCATAGTACGCGTCGACAAAAGCTAAGTCTCGCAATAGCAAGCTCCCGAGCAGGCCAAAGGTCTTATCAATAGCTGGCAGGCTGTTGCAAGGTCGATGGCTAGACAATCGATAGTCCAGATCGAGCCAGGATCCTCATGGAACTGTGCATCGTATCTGACCGGCATCAAGCGAGCTGACAGATGGTAGTGTGTGACGGGCAGTGACGGGTCGTCGTTGGCACGGGCAGGCTGGGAGCTTAACTTTGACACCCGTGATGTTGTGGACTGAACATGGGACCCAAAGCCGATGACGACGGAGACTATCACAGAGTACGGCTTGGCTGACGATGAACTGGTGGTGTGTACCAAAAACAGTAACAGAGCTTGCTTGCTTCACTACGACTTTCGTTAGCAACAGTCTTCAGCGTATTTTCGACACTTGTGTGAAGGCCCTTACCTTTACCATTGCATCTATAGCAAGACAATTCTATGCTCCTTCTTGAGTTGTGGCCATTATGTCTTTGCTGCTTCGTCCACAGGTGGTTGGCTCGACTGTCGCTGAGCCATGGGTACGAAGTGGGGTTGTACCGCTGATGGCGAGGCTCGCCAACTGATCGAGGCCTATTAGGTTCAGGGTCTGGGGTATAAGAAAGCCGTGGTTCGCAGCGGATGTTGCGGATGATCGCATTTGAGACGAGTAAGGTGTCGCTCTGGAGGCTACACTGACGTAATGAAAGCCGTGAGAATAGACCGATGTGGAGAGGTGACGGGAAAGGTGATGCACAATTTGATTGAGTCTTGACGCGTCATGCTGAAGTCAAGAATAGCGGGAGGGACAGAGAAGCGTAGGTGTCGTGATGACACTCGATAGTGGTGACTGCTGCATCGTTGCGGCATTGTTTAGCGCTAGTGGGCAATACAGGTAGGTGCTGCACCATCTTCGCGCCTACATTCAGAAGTCTCACAGCAATACTCGAAGCAAGATCGCAATACAATCACTCAGGACGCATCCCACGCAGCCACAAAGCTTTCCATGTCCCATATCTATGTTCTCAACCTACCCCCAATACCATCCCTTCAAATCGCAGCATCTCTAACAACACTCTCCCAAACCCCCCTCCAATCCGCCTCACCCCCACCGTACCTAGCCTCAAAAGCACCCATCGCCAACCCGCCCAAAAACGGCCTAACAGCCCTATCCACCAGTTCTCCCCTGGCCATATCCAGCACTGCAGCATCCTCCTCCACCTCAAGCGCCTTGATCAGCGTATCCAAGAACAACGTTCTCATTGGCTCACCCTCCGTCTCATTCTGCATCGCAGGCGTGATTAGAGGCGTAGACGATGTCTGAGTGAGTACTTCGTTGATTTCATCTGTGAGCGATAGAAGAGTGGGTGGTGTGGACGGTTTGTAGACAGCGTCGATAGTGTCGGTGAGGAAGAGCCATTCGATGAGCTGGAAGTCGTCTGGGTCGAGGACCACGAGCTCGTCTAGCAGTTTGCAGGCTTGGATTATGCCGGCGTTGTTGTAGTGCTCTTTATTGCTCGCATCTGGCAACAGCGACGATAAGCTGGACGTCAGCTCGCCGTTGACGATGGGCCAAATGGAGGCCAGGTGGATGGGCGATGTTTTCAGGATGACAGAGCGCAGTAGTACGAAGACATCTGCGCGTGTGACTGATGAGGGCGATGACGCTGGTGTTGCTGTGAGAAGCTCGACGATCTTCTCGAGGATTTGCGGGATGTTGGATGTGAACGCGTCTTCTGGACTAGCGAGGATGAGGAGCGAGATTCTCCGTAGTGTGGTTTGTGCTTTGCGGTCAGCTTCCTGTCGTGCAGATGCAGCACCGACGCCAAACATGATGCCTGCTGTTGTCGGTGCGGTCAGCCGTGACAGAAGCTCGGGTACACGCTCCTTGTCGGACTGTGTCCACTGCGACAGAATGGGTAGCCATGCATCCCGTATCAGATCGACGGGTGTGTTGAAGAATTTTGAATCATTGAAGGCATCGTAAATTTCCTTCTTCAGCAGCTTGCTCCCCTGTGCCACCTTTGTCAACTGGTGAAGGAGGTCCAAAGTATTGGTAGACACATTGTCTGGGAATGACTTCGCACGGAAGGTAGGGCCGATGACTGATGTGGATATGTCAGAGACTACCTTTGTGACACGATCGATATCTGCAAGAATGATAGGCAGGCTGGGCACAATGGACGTGAGTATAGCTACAACATCGGAAGCTCTCTTCTGCGCTCGGGTGCTGTTCGTGATCGAGGGTGTCTTTGTGCCCGTTGTGGAATGGTTCGTGTCTTGCGCGTAGCCCATTGGGCGGGTCGTGAATGTCGCTGTCAGGATTCGTGCAAATATATCCTGGCAAAAGTATCAGATAAATGGCTAAAGTAGGGCAAACCAGGACTTACCGCAAGCTCTCTCCTCATCTTTCGCTGCTCACCAAATGTCGTGTTGTCAACTTTCTGACCTATGACAGCGGTGAACTCGAGCAGAGTCGGTAATATTTGTCGATGAGGTAGAGGATTCGCAAGAACGTCGCGCAAGAACATTGTACAATCTTGCCAGATTTCTCCCATGGCATCGTCTTCGAGTGATCTAGTATACTCTACCAGGAATGCAACGAGATCTGTGTCGGACAAATCTGAGGTCAAGGTAGACATACGGTTAGGATCCAGCGCATTCGGATCCGTGCGACTATACACTGCGTTGAAGATCGCTGGAATTGTGAGCTTCGGTCTTGAGCCGTTCAGTACGTTGAGAAGGCCCATAACAGCTGTCTCGTGTGTGTCTTCCTGAGTCGTTTGAGCCCATAACACTACTAGAGTCTCAAGGCACTCCAATGCCTCAGCAGCGAAAAGGTGTTCCAGGATTCGTCTTGCTCGATTGCGCATACGCAGCGATGTGTAGCTGAAGGACGACACCGATGTTGGGTCCTGACGATCTTGTGAAAATCCGCCCCAAGACCAGATGGCGAAACAAATGCGCACGGTATCCTGGAAGCAGAGTAGAACCGTAAGCCTACTATTGGCGGTTGGTGTTCTTGTTTGGTTGGCTTCTGGCGCGAAGACACCGGATACCACGTTGCTGAAAAATCCTTGAGGAGCCTCGGGTGACTTGGTGGCAGAGGCCTGGGTCTCCTGAATCATCAGACGGTCATGTGCCTTAGCCAAGATCTGCTCCAAGCCATTGATCAAAGAAATGAGTGTAGTCTCAGGGGATGTGCCGTCTACTGACTCGTGTCTTGCAAATGTTGTCTTCAGCAGATCGAATGTCCCATTGATCTCTTTGCAGAAGCACTCAACCAGAGGCAGCAGATTCTGGAAGATGGTATCGGCAAACATGGGCAGAACCTCGATAAGGAACTGCACCCAACCATCGAGCACAAGCCGACTGAATGGCGATGAAAATCCAAATTTGAGGCATTCGACTAGTTGGGAAGGCGGAGGAATAGGCGGCGGCGCGAGATCTACAGAGTCTCTGTTCAAAGCTAATGACAGCCTTGATCTCTGAGCGGCATTTTGTGGTGGTTTCAGCTCCTGTGCTTTTTCTTCGGAGGGTTGTATGAGTCGTATACGGAGAGCAGATAGGATTGCACCGAGCAAGAGGCTCTGCAGAGAGGGCACCGCGGTTCTGAGCCTGATCATAAGCGGTACTTCAATTTCCAGGTCCCTCAGAGTTGGGGCGAATGGACTCTGGTAGATCTGCGAGATGATGGAGATAGCTATCCGATGCAGCTCATGGATATGGGGTTCGAGAGTTGCGCCTGCAACACTGGCTTGAATCGATAGGGCACCAAGGCACTTCCGGATTAGCCATTCTTGAAGGGACATTCGATTGGCCAAATTCTTGTCCCATGTAGCAGCTGTCTGTGCGAGTGTTCCCCAGGTGAACTGCGAAGGCCTTTTCAGCATGTAAAAGACGTGTCCTAGATAATACAGGCATTCTCTTGTATCATCTACCGCTCTTGCAGTCTGCATTGACTTAGCATCCTTTTCAGGGCCTAGATTCTCGGTGGCTGCCAAACAATGCAAGGACTGAAGGTGCACTGCCAACACCTCAAAGACTCTGTTAAGAGTAGGAAGGTCGAGGAGCCAACTCTCCATGAAGGTAGATGTCTCTGTACCTTCCTCAGCTAGGGTATCCAGAAGGAGAAGCAGTGGTCTAGTCAGCACTGAATGGAATGTTCCTGGCGAGAGCGTGGGAGCCGGCAAAGCCATTCCACTTGCGCGTCGGGTCACACTGCCACGCTTCTCTGATTGTAGACTCAGCTCGTGCATGGTATGTGTCCAGATTACTGCAAATCGCCGACCGTAGTCTGAGATTGGTGCAGTGCTCGAGCGCAGAATCTGCTTTGCTACAATCGCGGAGATAGCGGCCTCAACCAAGCGACCAGATGGCGAGATAGAGTGCAGCTGCAATATACACAGAGTGGCTTCGACATGGTACTTTGGCATCGTCGGCGACAGATAATGCCACAAGCAGGCAACCAGCTGATGCAAGAGCTCTGACAAGTTCGAAGTCGGGATATACGGTTGCGACGGGCGAGCCACCTGCAATGCCAGAAGTATGCCAGCAATGGCACTCAGGTGAGAGAACGGCACAGTCCTGACAGAATCTGGTGTTGAGAGAGATTCCTTAAGGACGGAAGAGAAGTCGAAATCATCGATAGCGTTCAGATCTTGTATCTTCACAACTAGGTTAGCCAAGATTTTGGAAGGTATCTCTGGCGAGTACGACCACCCATCTGCTTGAAGTGTGGCGAGCATTATGTGTGAAGCCTGTCGCAGAGCGATGCGACCCACTACAACGGGTTCGTAGAGGCGCTCCGCTGATTCTAGGCCAGCCTGGGCGTCTTCGTAGAAGGTTGAGATCTGCTGCAGCACTTGAATCCTCGATGCATCCAGGGTATCGGCCACTGGCTGCTCATTTGAGGCTTGCTCGAACCTCAAGGCTCGATCCGGCACAACCTGAACAAGGGAATCAGCTATCTCAAGAGCCAAGGCAATGACCTCAACATCGATAGCCTGCGGGTTGCGATCTTGGGAGATTTTGCCAAGTGAAGTAAGGGTAGCGACAATCATCAATGGCATATGATGAAGTAGCATATCTTCCTCCTTGAGGTTGAAACGTGCGAGGACGAACTTGGCGAGCTTCATTTGCCGCAATGCCTCTTGCTTCGTGGTTGATCCGTCTAGAGATGAAGTGACAAGATGGGTCAATTTACCCCAGATGAGGCCACTGTCGACGCCATCGAAGAATGCACTGGCGCTTCTCATGACCTCATCCACTTGTTCCTTCGATGCATGCTCGCTGTAAGTCTGAACACTCTGTAGTGCGGGTAAGAACAGCTCAGGGACAATCAAGCCACCAACTTCCCAACGGTCCATGAGTGACAGACAAACTCGAAAAGGTCGTGCGCGCTCAGCGGGAGTTTTTGTGCGACGGTTGATCATCTTCAGCACACTAGTTGTCAACGCAGCCAAACCGTAGCGGGAGAAGTAGGCCGCGTGAACAGTGGAGGGATCTGCCGCCGTGTTGTGTCGTTCCTGAGTGGGCGACTCAGCACCATCGTTGACCTCAGCAGCAGAAGGATCTGGCCCAAGGAACCATGCCCACAGCCTTCGGTTCAAGCTCATATCCCTGCGCGATACTACACCAGCAGCAGCAGCCACGAGGCGCTCGAGGTCTGCTTTGCTGATACGTTGCTGCAGGACAGGAGAATCGAGCGGCAGATGGCTAACGATCAGGTCGAGGAAGCCTCTCTGGATTAGAAGCTGCTGGTCTGAAAGGCCTGATTCGAAGCACCGAATCAACAGTCCTGGTTCTGGATGAACAGCCGCCTCAGCTTCGAGGGGTAAACTTGCATTTTTTGTCCCATTCCTAGAAGCTGGCAGACCAAGCTTGGGAAGTCTGCGAGTCAGAAAGGCAAGTGCACCTTGCCTCCTCGAGGCGTTCGTTATGCTCGCAAGGAAGAAGCACTGCCAGAAATGGGATGCATGCCCGTTGTTGCTTTTCGCATCTGCCATGTCGTTCGTCTGATCTTGAACAGCTGTCCGTAGTCTATCGAGCGCTGACACCATGCGCTCAAAATCCTCGCTCGTCTCATCCTCGAGGCCTGGTAGCAGAGACAGTATGATGGCCTTCAGAGCCGGCCGTAGCGCAGCGCCGTCGAGTTTCAGGATGTGGTTTTCGAAGATCGAGAGGAAGAGTGGGCGCACTGAGAGCGAGGCAAAGGACAGGGTCGTAGCGAGGCCTGGCAGGTAGAGGTTCAGGTCACGGGCAAGGGCATCTTCCTGGGCCAGTGGTCAGCGTCTGCCGACCTGGTTCTTGGACATGTGCATACTTCAATGGTTGTGAAGATGTAAGCATAAACCTCGAGGACTTTCTGGTGAACACCTGAGGGTAATGCTGGATTCAAGCACTGCGCTAATCGCAGTGCGACTGTATCGCTATGTGGAATGACAGGCGTCTCGGAGGGATGCGCTTGCAGGGCCTACACACAACATCGTATAAGCGCGCTGCCATGAGCAGGGTATCGAGGAGCAATTGACCTTCAGCAGGCGGCCCAGGAAAGAGATATAGTCTGCCCATTCCTGCTGCGCTGTGTCCCAGAGGGCAAGCGTTCGTTCGACGCCGAGTGCATATCGCCGGAAGGATTTGTCTTTCTTGTACAAAGCTGGCGCTTAGTCAGCCTGCCCTGCTATGCTATAGTGTTTATATGTCGTGTACCGTCTTCTGCAGCGTTGCGCGATGCTCGTGGTGCTGGTGAAGAGCGCCCAGAGCCTGGTGGTGAGAACAACTGCAGGTTAGCAGTAGGATCAGCGGCCATTCTGTGTCTGGCAAGAGGTCGAGTGTCCGTTCAGCGCGCTATATGCACGGGACATGTCGCTGCAATATGGTGTGCACTTGCTTGTTGCCTGTTGTTGCGCATTTGAGCTCCAACGACACGAAGCATGATCGGCGAATGTGGAACAAAAGCGCCGACATTCGTCATTCACATGCCGATGGATGTGGAAGCAGCGACCGCCACTTCAACACCAGCAGTTACATCCAAATCCGTACTCATGGCCCGACAAACCCCCTGAAAGGCTTCATGGCCCCCCACGCTCGCCATGCAAGATTCTCCCTTGGTACGATGTTTCCACGACGCCTCCAGATGCAGCTAACCATTATCAGGCCGCACAAGGCCACCATCCCCCATATCATGGGGACTGTGATGACCCTATATATGCTGCTCCTCCTCCAGAAGATCCACCGCCTTCCTACGAAGACGCGACCCATTCCTCGACTTCGCCCCTCCTAGTGGGGCCACCCCCAGACTATGGCGCCTTTCAAGCATACGTCGACCCTGATGAGTCTTCTGAGGCCAGCAGCGAGGTAGAAGAGGCAGACCTATCGTTACCAGAACGAATCGGACAGGCTTTTGGTGTGTTTGTGTCCGTGGCTATTCTGTACATATTCTGGAGCATCATCACCTCGCCCGACCCTGACGACTTCCTACACCGCTACGCAACAGCGCTCGCAGCACGCCCCTAGACATCTTTCGACATCGAATCGACGAACTCGCAAGGTTGGACTCCAATCGATATGCTGGACATGGCGTATGGACGGCGAAGAGACTATGGTAGTGAGCGGGCACCAGCGTAATCGTGCTGCATTGATGCCCATGGACGCCGGAGCTCTGCAGACTACGTCAGCTTGAAGAACTCGATGCTATACCGCTATAGAGCAAGCCCTTCTTGTCACGGACGATTGGGTGCAAGCCTGTGGCTGTGCGACAGATAAACAGCTTGCTACGCGACGGTTGGCTACATTACACTGCCTTTCCGTAGGCAACGGGCAGACATGCAATCAATTTCAAAAGAGATGCTGTCGTCATGGAAGAGACTTCAGACATATGCCCAGATAGCATCAGGATCACTTCTCCCGCAATTGCCAAAAAACATGCTCATCGAGACATGGCGCAGTCGACGCTAGTGATCTTCAACCACACAGGCGCAGCACAGCGTGCGCATGTTTCGATCCTTGCCAATGCGCGATCGAAGGCTTGCAGATACTCTTTGCCACTGTCTGTCGTTGGTCGGCCCATCGTTCCTGCTGCTCGCAACACATTGACGCAACTTCGTCAACAACCAACATCTGGCAGCTACAAGTATCACCGAGCGCTTACTGTACACTGCATACTTTGCTCAGCATGCAGTAGAAGTCAGCCCTACCAGGTCACATATACACACCATCCAGCAGTTGCTTGCAGACGCACTCCGTTCTCACGGCGTGTCAGACGCCCGAGGGACGTTGGTTTCTTTAGCGCCTGCGCCACAAACGCCTCGTGAACAGCATCGCGATCAAAGACACCTTCCGACCTCTTGGCTCCTCTCTGCTCACCGAAAGCCTGTCGCGACGATACCATCCTCGCTTTTGAGGCTGCTTTATAACATTTCAGTTCTCGCCACCGCATTGTCGATCTCGGTCACCCCCGAACAGGGATCTGCAGTGCTTGAAAACCGGTCTCGAGACTTAGTGATCGTCAACAGCCGGATTGACCAGCAAGCCGGCACTACTACCCACCACCTTGGGCTTGACTCTCACAGCAGTGCGCGCTATCCCGTAGCTCGGATCCGGATATCTATGCTGCCGCTTTCGGCAAGGCAAATACGATGGTCTACCGTTTTGGGCGTTGCTTAGCACTCCTACCCTTTGTAAGAGTGGGTTTCGCGCCGACTTCCACCACATCCTCTTGACTCTGGGCGAGTGGTAGTGAAGAAGCTAACGTGAGCAATAAATCCACCTACCAGGAGTCTAGGACAAACACTAGCAGGCGCTGTGGCTGTGGCTTTTCGATGTATCCGCGCCAACTCCACTGCATAACAAAGATGCAGGCAGTCATGCATGCAAGAAAGAGCAGCAATCAACAGATGGGAAAGGTGCCCTTGTCCAAGTAAAACCTTTGAATATGAAAATCTCCGCTCGGGCATACTACGCTACGTCTAACGAGGGTATTATAACAAAAGAAACATCTACATCTACCACTTCCCAATATTATCACGCTTGTCGACTTCACTCTACGTCAACAGCCTCAACACCTCCAACACCTTCCAGTGCGTCACCTCTCCATCTTCCACCACCTCCCACCCTTCTTACCATCACCATGCGGCCCCCCCTTCCCAGGCGGTGCGCTCCTTCTCAACCCCCAATACCCCATGCGCCCCTCAACCTCCTTTTCGCCCCTACACTTTGGTTTCGCGTGATCCTTAGCACTTCCCATCGGCCAAATCGGCACAAAACACACCTCTTCATCACCACAAGCCCCGCACTCTTTCCAACTCGTCCAGTTCAACCACTGTACCAGCTCGGCCACGACCTCAACTGCGTGCTCGGCATACACGGTGGAGAAGCTGGAATGCGGGGTGGGAGACGTGGCGATGGATAAAGAGGTCAGGAGGGAGTCGCAGATCCGTGTTGTGACGGTGTGGAGGGCGCGGTGCGCGAGTGGGGGGAGGGAGGCCGGAGGGATGCTGAGGGAGGGGAGGGGTGGGAGGAGTTGTGACACGCAGCGCTGTGTCTCTTTTGACGCATTCCTCGCTGTGCTGTCGATGAAGGGACGGAGCAGGCCCTGCAGATAGACTGCTAACGCTTCTTTGTCTCGTTGGAAAGCCGAGTGTGTGGTGATATGGTGCAATGGCGCGGAGTACCTGGCAACCACCATATCGGCGACGGCCTGCCAATCCCTCCCTTTCCCTTTCTCTTCATCCCAGTCCTTCCCCAAAATCATGGCTGTGACGTCGTCCTTGATCTTGCTCAGATCCGAGGGCGAGACATTCGTAAGCCGCGGCATGCGCACATCAGACTGGACATCATTGTCCCACAGCCCCTTAACCTCCTGCGCATACACACTGACAAACTTCTCATGATCCACCGTCACACGATCGTTTCCGATGCCGTGGTACCGACTCGTAATAGCCTTGATGTACTCCCAGCCGCCTATTGGCCCGTGTCCCTTCTCCCCTCTCGATGTCACGCTAACGATATCCGTCCGTTCAAGATGCTTTTCGAAATCACACAGGATAATCTCGAAGCCGCCTTCAAGACGCAAGATTCCGTCAATGCGGTCTTCCCAGACCGTGGCCGCGAGATCACATAGGCCCTTGGCGCGCGCCATCTCACCACCCATAGGACCACCAACGTCGCCAGTGGTTAGGTTGAGGAGGAGCCGGTCTTGCGTGTCGAGGGTCCCGTTGGATGTCTTGCCGGCGCTGAGGCCATCGATGTAGAGGAGATGGAGTGGATGTTTCGGAGCGTAGGTGTGGAGGTAGCCAACAGCTTCGTTGGTAGAGATAGGCTCTGTGAGGGGCTGTTGGGTTTGTCGCTTCCATGGCCTTTTACGGTCAGATCGCAACTCAATGGACTCGGGGGCGTCGTGGTGGTCGGGGTGGTCTGGCGGAAGGGGATCGTGGTGCTGCGACGGGTCTGAGTGGTGGTCTGGAGGTGGTGGGCGGCGGTGCTCGGGGTTCCATGGACGTTTGGGTTCTTTGTAGGGGCGGTCCTTGCGAGGTGGAGGAGGATAGGGTTTATAGATATGGCCCGGCGGTAGAGGTGGAGGAGGGCCATGTTCACGATGTTTGCGAGGTCCACGTTCGTGATCTGGCGGTGGAGGTCCATGCTCGTGGTGTGGTGGGGGAGGACGACGCTCTGTACCGTTACATGGCTTACGATCGTGAGCTGGCGGTGAAGGTCCCTGTTCATCACCAGGCGGTGGTCGATGGTGTCCATGGTCTTTGTCATCGTGTGGTGGACGCAAGTCTGGTCTGTCATGGTGTTCATCGTGGTGAGTTGGCAGAAGAGGTGGCCCATGTTCATGCTCCGGTCCATGGTCATACCTTAGTGGCGGTCCATGGTGTTTCCAGCCCTCTCCGTCATGCGACATGCCCTCTACACCATGCTCTCTACCATCTGGTGACTCCCCTGGAGGCCCCTCTCCATCCCCAGGCGGAGGTCCTCCTGGTCCTCCTCGCGGTCGCGCAAAGATAAGTGCGTGCTCGGGCTCGAAAGCAAGCCACTGCATTCCCTTTATGAAGTCCGGATCCGAGGTACCATGATACAGTTGTGTTCCCTCAGGCACAGTCGCTAGGAATAGTGACATGCCATTGTGGTTGAGGCTGCCTCCCCATTGGCGCATCGAGGAGTGGATCGCATTGAAGATGTGGTTTGCATTGCAGACTGCGGCATCGCTCGATGTGGCAAGGATGGGGCTGAGAAGCAAAGAAAGTGACAACAAGGAAACGGGCGCTTTGCGATGCATCTTGACCAGGCTGCGAATGAGCGCTGTACGCTACTCACAGGCGTCGAAACGAAACAAAACAACTGCTGGAGGCGATATCGAGAAAAAAACAAAGCAGAAACAGAATGATAGAGGGAAGAAAGTCCAACCTACGTGTGCGTATACGCGGCTCTACGTGGACAAATTTTTCGCGATGTCCTTTCGAGCTTCACTTACGCGGCCTATGGCAAATATGATGGCGAGCGATGCTTAAATAGGCTACTGTCGTCGCACAACCAGATTGATAAGATCGCTGAGATCTATTGACTGATGCGGCCACGAAGCAGTTCCTTTGCTGACTTCCAAATATCCAACCTCACGCATATCGAAGTCACAAGAAAGTTTTCGCATGCTTTCGCATTGGGAGTGAACGAGTGAATGTCCAAGGAGAAGGCATTGTTGTGTGATGTAGTCGGTCCGATTGAGTTGTACAGGCGTGTACACATCCACTCAAGTACGCTCCAAGAAATGCTCAAGAGCGCGTCAAGCGCCAAAGCACGGCTTGCATACCGGCGGCTGTGCCACATACAAGCGCGTACCTTGCATACAAACAAACTTCGAGACGAGGGAGTTGTGCGATGCTTTGTCGGTGTTGGGAGAAGAGTCAGTTCTGTACGCCTCGCCTCGAGAAGACAGCATCGGAAGCTGTTCGGAAACAGCAGGCTGCGCCAGGGGACAATTAATTCCGGGTTAGTTTCCATCACAACAAAGAACTGCTCCGGCGCCCGCGCGCTCTGTGCCGTCTCGTGCCGTCTGTCAGTTTTCAATGCTGTGGCTAAGGCTGCTAGACAGCTGCCTGTGGAGCTTCAATATTGCACCGCTCTGTTGTTGAGTCAGTTCTCGTTCGATAACTTCCAATGGTTCCAGAGCGTAGAAGCTATGGAAGGATTCGACACGCCAACTAGATGCGGGTGTAAGAGCCACCGGTATACGCTGTGACTCGTGGAGATTCTCCTTGGTGTAGTCGAGTCCCGAATATTGCGTGATAGGAGAATTGTTAGCTAGCGATACATTGAAGAAGATGTGGACTTCGCTGTCTTTCGAGCATGAGTGCAAGCAACTCCTGTATGGCCGTGTTCTGGCTCCGAGGGGCGGTCGGAGACGGTGGTCGATAATATGCGACTGGTGCATCATTGGCCATCTTGCGACGTTGAAAGAAATGAAAACCCCTGACAGGTCATACAGACTGCGTGGTCTGTCGTTGGTGTTGCAGATGCGCGTCATTTGATACCGTTGCAGAGGACATTCACATGGGGAGACCCAGTGAATCGCATTCCCTCCCCAAAACTGTTAGGCATCCGGCTAAAGCTCGTGGAAAGCTGCACCCTGCATTTGTGGTCGCGTATAGCACAAGGATCATCGTTCAAAATGGTGTAGGATTTTGGAAATTGCACCCTACCATGGGCCAGGATCAAAGCGCTTGGGAATGTGGAAGGAGACAACGCAAAGTGGGGAGAAGTGGGCGATGGCGCTCGACCGCCTGATGGACCCAACGATCGTCTTCTCAGATTCGCTAATTCACCACGCTAACGCTTAGATTGCCGAGTTAGTCAGTCACGAGCAAGCCCAGGGCCTAGGGGAAAGGAGCAATTGTCAAGAGACGACATGCATGATGCAGGCACTAGAATTGAATATCTGACAGCTGTAACCTAGGCGGTTGGCAAAATCCGCGTTCTTGGTTCTTGACAATTGCACGTGTGTGCTCGGGAAAAGTCGTTGTATGTGGTGAATCTCGCAGCATGATTCCTATTCGGGAATGCATAGCGTAGCGTAACCACTGCTACGGGCCCTGACAACCCCTGGTGACTTTGTGAGTGAATGGTCGGCTGCTGAAGGTCGCGTCAACGGCGCAGTCACAGCGATGGCAGGATTCCCGTCCGGCACAGACGCCGTCAAGCTTAAATTCAAAATCCTCTGCGCAGCCATGCCGCTGTACAGCTTGCTCTTGAAAGTTGCGAGATATTGCTGACCGTTTATGATGTAATTGTGCATCTCAAGTACACAGTACCAACGCGATGCCCCAGCCACCTCAGTGCAAAACAAACACTAGTTTCAGAACAACAAGGAAGAAGATTGGCTATGGGCCCTCACCAAAGCGTGGCACAAATTCGCGGGATGGATCCGTTTGGGCGTTCACCTTGCATGGAAAAGAGTGACCCAAGGGACCTAATCCAACGTAATATTCCTTCCGATGCAGTGCAGAGTAGATCTGACTGTGTTGTTGGTTTGTCTCAGTTCAAAACTGCCCATCTCCCATAGCCACCACCACAGTTACCATGCACTGCCCTCAGTCCATAGTGCAGGTTGTATCCACCAGGCAGTAAGAGGCTCCACGATGCTCGATTACAAAGACCTGCTTCAAGCGGCAAGCGCTTGTGCGCGCGTCTGTGTGTTCTCGTATGATGGCGGGCGGGCCGGCGGTCCCCTTGGTTCGCAGAGCATCTCTGCTTTGACCACCAAAACCGGTGAGCCTAACGGAGCAGCACGCAGCAACATGCAGGCACCACAGAAATACTCACTCGTCAGGGCATCCCTCCACTTGGAGCATGGCATTTGCAGGGTCTCGGCCATTCAGGTGTCGAGTGGAGCTCTTGTCAAGTCAGCTTGTTCGTAGAATTAAGGCCCCCAGCTAGTACTTCGCGGTCTTACACTAAAGACCATAATCGGAAAAGATCGTTCGGCATAGTTAGTTTCGGCATGGATTTTGGCTTTGCGAGTGCCGATAGGGAAAGCATCGTCATGATTGAGAGCGTTCCAAGTTCTGTGCTTGCAAGTGGCACGATATTGATCTGTGAATGTGTCAGGGGAAATGAAACGAAATCGATGTCGGAAGCGACTGAATAGAAAGCGGAATGTCATGACTTGAGCTAGCTATTCTAGGCAGCAGCGCCGCCATATGCATCTATCCACATCTTGTCCCAACAGAGTCTACCAATATATGGGTGTATAATCTCTCCACAAAAGTGATGTGAACGCCGGGTATGCAATGCAAAATGTGCAGCCAGCCGGCGACTGCGGGTATACAATTGAGCGAATGTTGAATGGTGGAAAGCGAGGGTATCTTGAATCGTAAAGGGGCGGTAGACCAGCTACAAGGCGTGATGGTCATCGCGAGGTCGAAAAGTCGCAGTTTTTATCGAACGTATGAGACGGTGCCCAAGCTGGTCCAATGTTGACAGCCAGTCTAGTCGTGCAGGTTGAAACGTAAGATGCACAGCATTGTGCTCAAGGTTCGCTACGATGCTGCCGATGATTTTCGAGAAGCTTTGTGATGTATTCTCTTAACGTGGTCTCTCTGTGGAACATAATTAGCGTGATGTTCAACCAAATGCAGTAAATGAGCAAGTCGTACCATATTATCGACGCGACTGAAGACCCTGTCGCATCCATTCCAGTCGCACAAGACACCGGGGTTGTGCTTCGCCTCGTGTCGTGCCAGGTCTTTCTTGCTTGAGAAACCTCCGCCAGTAGCTTGAGGGCACTCTGCATGCCTACAGAAGAAGTTCTTGCTGTGCCTCTTGTGATGTTTGCGAAGGTCGCAACCCCGAGTGAATACTGCTCTTGATGTGCAACCTGGATAAGCACACGACCAGGTTCCGTTCTTGTTAGGGAAGCCGTAGGCTCGAAGGTCTGGTAAGCTCGGCGACAGTGAGCGGGGTGGTGTTCTTTCTGATGGCGCGCTTGATGGAAATCCTAGTCCACCAGAGGACGAAGCCGAGTGCGATCTTGAGGTTCGTGGTCCAGCGAAAGATTGTGGCAGGAGATTTGTGTCTGGTGCTAGTACAGGACCAGCTGTCATGCTTGTGAATGGAGGGTACGAGTATGACGATACTGACGGCATCTGCATCGCCTGAGACGACCACGGGCTGTGTTGTGGGTACGGAGAGTTCATGACTGGCCTGTAGTGTGGTTGTGTGAAGATGGGTCCGTTGCTGGGTAGGGTCGTGGGTACGGGGTGTATCATTTGGTGGAGTGGTGGTGATGAGTACATAATGCTCGGAGGTGATTGACATGTGCTGAATGGTGACATGGCGCCCATGTTCTCTTCTGGTGCGAGTAGAACCATGTCTACTTCCGGTGAGTAGTATGACATGATCATATAAGCGATGTCGTGTGGGGTTGGTAGGTGTTGGTTGTTGTGACAGCACAGGATGAGGAGAGCTGCCGGTCTTTAGATGGTCACCGACCGAAGTATATGTGGGATGGAAGTCGTGTGAGAGAGGGCCAATGCGTTCAGCGGAATTCTCAGTGAAGTGAGAACGGTCGAGTCTCTAGCACAGACCCAGCATATAGGGAAGTGGATTCCCAGCAGCTAGTCCCGGATGTAGTCTGTGAACGTTTCAGGGGCCTCTCCGCAAAACAAGGCTGAAGCCCTTGGACCTGTCGCAGCAAGTGGCGGGTAGTGGCGGTGTTTGAATGTGGTGCAAGATGGGTCCGTAAGCATGAGCCTTACTGCCACCAAGATAGAAACTGACGGAGACCCGCTAACCAGACTGTAAACGCTGTCCACTGTAGATCTGGGGCGCAGACAGAAGCTTTAACTTTTGCATGTCTGAGAGGTGAGCATCATCTCACCCAGATTGCATGTACTCGATAAATAGAATCAGAGCTAGTCGCGATCATCCAAGTGGGTAAGTTGGCTAACCCTTGTTGCGTTGGCCTCTCAATTCGTTACCGCTCCCAGGTTGCTTCCCGGTTCAGAAGGTGCATAACACGTTCACAAGTGCGGTGGGCGCTCGAGTGCGCCTTGGGGCGGGTGAGTGGTACCAGGCTCTACTCTAGCGCTGGTCTCTCCTGCGGCCTACTAGGGTAGGTCTTCTGGAAGGAAAGCTTCAGTCAGTGAGCATTTCGCTTGGAACAATTCGTTTGCATGTTAACGCCCCTGTCAGCGCACACACCAACAAACCAGAGATGCAGTGTCACCAAAAGCCTCGCCCTCTACTCTGTCGTGAAGGATTTAGTCTCCGAATACAACGTTGTCTGGCATGGTACCCCAGTGCAGCCACTGCCCGTACTAGTCGAACAGTGAGACGACATCAGAGGCGGCTGCACGTGAAGCGTGAGGGGCACCAGCCTCTGCTTCCAGGGCTTCGGCTTTGGAGATGATGGACAGTCGATCGCAGCATGGCGAACGTAGTGTCGGTGTGTGCGGGCGGGTGCAAGCTTGGGCTCTGGGTCGCTAAGTCCGGTCGCATGTCGCGCTGGAATGCCGTGAGCCGGTCAGAAGTGGTTCATCCCCGGTGGAGATTGGGGGTCTGTGCGTGAAGCTAAGAATAGCGCCCAGCAACGAAAGCAGCCCTGCTTCTAACCTCTTCCAGAGCTATCACGTTCTGAGTCAGAGTCGTTTCAACTGTCGCGACATTTTTCAGATTGTGCTCCGTCCCGTTGCTGTCGAGTCTGCCTAGTACTATGCACTTATTCCACCGAAGACCGGCCGTCTCACTGACCTTTCTTGCCGAGACGGCTACCAGCCGTGACGTTGAACGTTGGGACTGCGAATCAACAAACAGTGTGTCAAGTCACAGTTGCTATGCGCAGGGCAGAAAAGAGCGAAGGAAGACACATGGCCAACGAGCTTGTGTCATGCCGGGACGACTACCTCACACCACTTCAGCTGCTAACCCAAAGTTAATGGATATCAAGATCAGAACACGCGTCTACGATCGCTGAGTATCTGAGGAATCAGTGGTACGTTACCGCCCTCTGTGCTGCCGGCTTCACCTTGCAACTATTCGAACTTTCTCTGGATAGCGTGGTTTACCAGTGTCCATGTCAACGTCATTTGTATTGCTTCGAATCATGCATCTAGCGCACTGTGGAATGCAACCCTCCATTAATGAAGACGGGTAGCATTGGCGACAATTAAGCCCACTCTCTGCACGCGCTTGATGCACATGGCTCAAGCGAGTACCTCCTTAAGCGTCTCCCTCATTTCGTTGGGCGCACTGACAAGCAAGTTTGTTGATGTGTGGAGAAGCAGTCGATTGTTGGTCGACATCACGACTTGACAGATCTCTGGAAGTCATTCGCAAAACCCAGTTCTGCAGGTGCTACCATCAACTGCACCTTCTGCGTGCTGAGCTGGCAGGAAGCGTCGCGTAAATTGCATTTCAACACCCGGTAAGCGTCAAAACAAGACAGCAACAGCTATCCTTCACGCAAAATGCCAGCTTTGACTACGTTGTTGGCTCAGTGGTCGCCGGTAACCGCCCTCGAACTTAGCTCTATCCCTGCAGCACGTAGCAACAATCACGTTGAACTGCACCTCAGGCCGGCAGCTGTACCGAACGTTTGAAACGACCACGGAATTTCTGAACCCATCATCATAGTTGGACAGCATACCAGGCCTCCATCTGGACTTGTTTTCCCTCGACTTGATCTTTTCGAAACACCCGACTTAAGCTGCGCGCAATCACTATCACTCCGCATTGATCATTATCGAACTCCATAAGCGACTGCACCGTCCAAGACGCTTTGTCCAACATCTGGACCTCTTACAATGTTCTCCGCAAGTGCCTGCTACGTTTCCACGTCGGAAGAGACCCTGGTGCAATTCATCGTCATCCCTGGTAAGCTACGGCAACTGTGGCGAGCCTCTTCAAGCCACATCAATTCCACTCCATGCCGACTATCGGCGAATGGAATACAGTTCCGTGGAGGAAGCCCCAATCAAAAAAAACACAAAACAGAGAACAAGGCTGGATCAATTTCACATCGAGCTCGAATCGGTCGGACGCAGCTATTGGAGGCCTGATGAAGCTTCAGCCCCAGATATTCGGAGGATCGGAGCCCAAGGCGCAGTCCCTAGCCTCCGGTGGAGCACATCGCCACGGCTCCAAAAGTATCCACGAGCATAATCCACGGAAAAGCAGATCAGCCTTGGTCTGGACGACAGCGGCTTCTCCACCCTTTTGAGAGACTTGTGGCTGCGCCATGCAAGTCTCCACTTCTTGATCAGACAATCGTCAGATATTTCGAGATGAAGGAGCGCTCCGGTAATAGACACTGCGCAGCATGTCAATCTTGGCAGCGACTGATAATTGAGATAATTGTCAATAAACGGTCTTGCTTGACCCTGTCGCTCGACCTTTGGCGGGTCAATAAAGATCACAGGAGCATGAGCTTAGATTCACTAAGAGTTTTGGCAGTCAGACCCACCACCTTGAAGCGCGTCAAACCCACTCTCCGCGAGCCTCATTTCCTCTAGCCGCGACACCATATACTCTGTACCAGATACTCGGGACGTCGAGAAGAAGGATTTGCGCGTCTCCTTCTAGAAAGAATTGCACGACCTCAATCGCAGGTTCACTTTCCTACTAGAGCAGTGGCGAAGGAGCGTTGCTCATCGGAGACTCCGGCCCTCGAGTCCAGAGTCATTCGTTGCGGCTCCAGTACATCCTCCACATCAGCGTCGCGATACGATATTGCTACAACGTTGTTAAAACACGTCGAGACTTGGCACTGGGCTAGACGCTATGCTCGCAGTCTCCACCCACCAATCTGTGCTAAACCGCTTACGAGGCTGTCACAAAGGGAATGAGACCGGGTACACGCGTTGCGAACTGACTATTGAGGTGTCAAGCAGGTCTCAATACACGGCTCACATTCAATGACAACGAAACTTCCGTCGAGCTCGTCGCTACGCATTGCGGTGACGCGACACGAAACACACTTGGTCGAGCAGACACCTTCAGAGGATTCAACATTCTCTGAGCCCCTAGCTCACGATCTAGGAGTCTTCCACTTAGATCAACCATCGAGGAAAGAGTGCTCTCGATTTTCTTCTGTAAGGTTAGCTCCACACGATATGACTGACACCTACAGTCTCCTCGCCATGCTACAATGCTATCGGCGGCAATCCTCTCTTGCTCGAGTACAAACCGCAACGAGACGAGTTTACATCTCGCTTTTCCAGATACTACGCTATACCTTAAACATAACAGGTATACTCCCATAATTCGTTATTCCGCCATCATCGCGTTCTTCTGCCCATCGTAGATACTAAAGCAACAGTAGCACCGCAGGTGATGACACCAGTCACGCTCGATCACTGCGCTCAATGTGCCGTAGTACGTCCTTACTGTGTTTGAATGTCTGATCGTACGGTCTATCGCTAATGATAGTCATGGTATGACAGAAGTTTTCTTCTGAGCCTACCCGTCTCGCCAACGAAGTAGATATTTATGACTACAAATGGTGGCTGACGGCTGGTAGTCCTTTGACGGACTTGGTAAACGCGAAGTTACATGATATGTGGCTCTTCCTGCTTGCATTGACTACTCATGTTGATGCATCTGTACTTAGTATACGAACTAACCCAAGGTGTCTCAGGTGCGCAAGGCTCGTCCTTAATCACTAACATGTACACAGTGTCCATACCGCTCCCCTCTTCGTAGCTACCTGACACCAGAATTACGAAAACTTCAATCAACCTCGACCCACCATGTCCTTTCTGGCGAGATGGGTGCTGCTCTGTTAGCTAACCTCCGGCTGCTCCTCAAACGACCCTTCTCCCCTTGTAGGGCACAATTACTGCAGTAGCCGTGTTTGCAGCTGATGATATCAGCCACGTGCGATACCCGGCTTGAGCGTTGGGAGGAACATACTGGTCGCATACAGCCAATTGATCCTCCAATCTTTTCGCGTTTTCTTTCACTTCCTCGCGTTTGTTGCGCAGTTTCTCGCTCTTATTTCCTGCACGGATCAGATCGACTCTCAGTGAGACCGCAAGGTCCGATTGGAGTTTCACGTGTCTTGTTGTGGTAGCGAGCTGGCTTCTGATGGACGCATTCTCGTTGATGACAGTGGTGTATTTGCCGCTCAGAGCGTTGCCCTCTTCTGTCATCTTTTTCAGGTCTGTTTGAGTCTTGGCCACATTCCTTTCAATCATGGTGTGCTTTGCGATGAGATCGTTATGCTCCTGAGCAAGGTTGTTGTAGTCTTCAATCGTCTTGTCAAGCTGCTGAGCTGTGTCCTCATGTTGCCACGGCTTCTTGCGCTTGCGCTGCAAATCCTTCGACCACTCAAAGAGGAAGACTTTCGGCAGTTCGTCTGACGTGTTACTGTTGAAGATGAAGCCAGCACCATAGTCGGTGTATAGTTGAACAAGAAGCTGACGAACTGAATTCTTGTCGGGCGTACCGTCGTAGATGACCTGGACAGAAACGACGCTCGGGCAGCCCAGTAGCACGCGATTTTGTTCTTCTGCGGGGTAAGAAATCGCTGCAAGGGTCAGGTCTTTGGTCCTCTGGTCTAGCAGCCTCTCTGCGAGAACGTAGAGCATGCTGACATCAATATACTACCTAGACAATGCGCCTACTGGGTTACTCTCGTTGTCCTTGCTGACATTAACAACTAACTCTTTTGTCTGGAAAGGGTCAGTCGTATGAACACCAAGACATTCTGCGACGGCTTGATTGAGAAGCCTCGAATACAGTGAGAAGGTCTCAGGCTCAGTATCAGGCAGTGGTACACTGCGCTCCTCTGATTCCTTCCGCTATCCCATCAAAACTTTCTAGAAAAAAGGCACTGCGCGGACAGATCAGACCGTGATGGAAACAAAATTCTTTGACATCAGGCTTCGAGCTCACCGCGACGCGGATCATCGGCGAGGTAAGATGTCTACACTGTTATTCGCGCCGCACACGGGTTTGGTGTCGTACTTGGTCATAATGGCTAGCTACAGGCAGCAACGCATTTTGGCATCGTTCGGTTGAGGCCATGTTGTGATGTGGAGTGGTTGTCATGTTCACGAGCGACAGGCGGAGAGAAAGTTCATGGTAGGGGTGGACTTGTTGCTTTCACTTTGGCGTCACGCGAACGCCGTGGTCAAATCTCAAACAGTCCTTCACCTTCTGTGCAAAACAATTTGAGCTTGACACTTTCATAATCGTTTTAGTCTGACATTGCTGCGAAACAGATTGCAATGTCCTTTGTTACGATTGATGCGCACCGCAACTTCACTTAGTAGACACGTGAGAGAATCCAGTCGCTACGTGAGGGGCTTCTAGGTTTCAGTGTACAGAGGCAAGGGTGTACCTCTTCATAACAGAGAAAGGTTCTGTAATCTTGAAATGTTGTATCCATGCTTTGGCTGAGAGTATGTAAGAGTGACCCTAACTTCCAAGAAACAGCCCTGCACGCTGATTGCGGTGATAAAGGAAGCACCTGTGTTGATGACGGCGAAAAGTATCATTGGAAGCGAAGGCATCATCATGTGGAGCGATATTTCCAATAAGCCGACACGTAGTAAGATAGCGTGAGAGTAGCCGGGAGCCCCCGTCTCGTGCCAAAGGTCTCACGAAGGACAAGGACAGTGCAAGTTTCGATGCAACAAAGATGATACAACATAGCCTACAAAACCTCTACCTAGTATACCCCGAGAAGCCCGCACTTCGCGGCGAACCCCCTGCGCTACTTTCACTCGAACTATTGACGCCCCTTGGACCTCGCCTCCTAGGTGCTTTGATGAGCCTATCCAGATCCTCCGCATTCCTCACTACGATATTGAGGTAAACTCCCTGAATATCCCTATCGTTCAGTCGATCTTTGTCTTGCAGCGCACTCAGACAGAAGAATACCATGTCACCTAAGTACGGGTTGCACACCATGTCCACATCAGCCGCGATGTCGTGGGCGTCACGTTCGCGCGTAATACCTCGTTCGTCGTCCATGTGGATTTTGATGCTGTCGGTTCTGGGGTCGAAGTCGATGTATGAGATTGCAGTCTTCAGGCAGAGCTCTGTGATGACAAGACCGATGCGGAATATGTGCGCATGTGTTGACAAGTCACGAGGTCCTCGGTATCGGTCCCGGTTGGCTTTGAGACAACCTTCCAGCGAGCGAGTTGTTGAATCATCCCCGGGTGTTGCAGTGAGCATACTGATCCACTGCCCATCGAGGGTTCGGCGCCAACGCACATTCTGGCTGTCGAGAAACCGTAGCCACTGGCTCCCGATTAGGCGAAGGCAGCTTTGGGCAATTCCGCTTGCGAGGGCATTTTGGTCCTGCTGGTACAGAGTTTGTGAGTCTAAGCGGGCGTTTTGGTTGGAGAACATGGTGGACAGCGGGTCTTTGAACTCAAGTGCGCTGAGTAGCGGGACGGGCGGTATAGTGAGTTCGAAGCCATCGGTACTGCTGGAGGGCTTCACCACGCATGGTTCATACTCGTTTCGTGTCCGAGTCAACTTGGGGACAGCAGAAGCCAGCTGGCGCGGTACGGGCTTGGTAGCCGTAATCCTGACAGGTCGGACAAGAAATTCGTGTGTTTTGCTGCCCAAGGGTAAAAGAAAAGCGAAATCTTTTCGGTGTATCCGTGGTACAGAAAGGCCAATATGAATCTTGTTGCCTGTATCCGATGCGCGATGGAGCAGTTCTGCATCTTGTTGCGCGGCGAGTGTTTCAGATACCTTCCCTTTCACAGCAGCTGCCCTCTCGTCCCCAAGCCTCAGGATGAACTTGCGCCCAGGTAAGCGTCTGATCTCCGAGAAAATATCCGGGTGTTCTCTCTCAAGGTAGTAGTTGGTATGACTTTCTAGGGCCCTCAAAGTGACCTCCAGTCGTCGAAGACTCTTTTCCATGTTCTCAGCTCGGTCCAAGACGCTCAAGACAAATTTGTGCTTCCACGATGTTCTGCAACGGATCCTCTGCAGACACTCTTCGATAATTCTCTCATCTATGAGTCTGCTCTGGCTTGATCTGCTTGGTTGAAACCGCAAGGCACCACCGATAACCTCGTCGACATCGTCTTGCAAAGACATCGAGATCTTCAGGATGTTTGACAGAGTAAGTCGTATGTTTTGACAGCCTTCGTGCCCGAAGAGAGCTCGCAGGTAGACATTCGGTTGGCGTTCGTTGACCTCCCACTTGTGCTGCCACCTTTCGAAGACATGTTTGGAAACGATCAATCCTTGATTCAGGTCGAGAAGTCGATCAGAAAGATCTCTCCATTGTCGTATTTGGCCTGCAAAGATATTGAGAGCCTGGCCCGCGGCAAACATGCCAGATGCTATGCCAATTATTTCCGCCATGGCCGAATAGTAGTCTGGCGGCTGTGCTGTGTTCCGATCGTAGGACAAGAGGGGGTCTCTCGCGAAACTGAGAAAGCTGCAATCAAGCCGAACGACTACCTAGCTGTTACTGTCAGAATGCTGCATTGAAGGCCTCCAGGAATCTTAACAACGTTGCCAGAGTCTCTAGGGTTGGTCCTACTTACTTCTCGATTTTATAGAAACTAATGCTTCTTGCTTCAAAGCCGTGCTTCAAAACCCTGGGCACGGCCTATTCCCGGGTTTCTTGGCTTCACTAGAGGGGTGTGGTGACCATGAGTAGTTGTGCGATGTGAACAAAACACAACGAAAGTCGCGAAGCTGGAAGAACCATGAACTTTGGACCAGAGCTTACGGTCTTCTGAGGAAGGCCTCATGACCCTCATGATCAAGGCCGAAACGATGCGAACCTCAGCTCTGGTGTAAGTGGTGTAAGCAGGAGGAGCGCGATTGGGTGTAAGCAAGGTGTGGCGGTGGCTGAACACCAGTTCGCGATGCTCAGCCCTAAAACAGCCCCCAATGGCCCCCACATCATCACCAGATGTTCTGTTGCCTAGACCAAATTCGCAGTTTTAATGAATGACGTGGGTCGGGCCGGACCAATTCTGTCGAGTTTCGACCCTACCTACCAATACAAGACGAACTTGTGGGTGTTCGTTGGGTATGATCGCATTTGCATAGCCGCTCTGTGCGCCCAGACCAACGTTCAGCTCGACTCGCTCGTTCAAGTATATGGCGCAAAAGCGCCGGTATAGTCTTTCGGTATCTGTTTGTCTCTCGAAGCTTCCAATTGCACAAGATGGCCGCCATTTCGAAAGATTTTCTTGAGGTTGGCGATGATATTCCTTCTGCCAGACAGCAACGTTCGCGCTCGAGCGGCCATGTGGATCGTATCGAAGAGCTGGAGCGACTCGAAAGGCGTGAGCGCGAGCAGAAAATGAAGAAATACTATGACAACACCAGGTATTCCTCCATCTTGCACCAACGAACAAGATCCGACCACCTCAGCGTTCCAATCTGGGAGACGAATCGGAGACCTCGATCCAGCGAAAGAACTGAACAGCGACGCGAGGAGACGCCTCGAGATTACCGCGTGGAGGAAGTCAGGCCCGGCCCACAGCCGTACAAGTACGATCTGAAAACTGAGCCTGTCTTACCAAGCCAGCTTCCGGTGCCAATCAGAGGAAGATCTTCGCAGCCAGAGAGGCCGACAGTCAAAGTCCCTCCCGTGATCATCCAGGAAAACCCGCCGTCACCGAAGAAGACCTCAGGTAGAAACCTGAAGAGAAGTCCCGGTGCAAGCCCGCATTCGCCTACTGCACAGCCAGAGTTACAGTTCCAGTATGACACGCTGCAAAGCAAGCTGACTCAAATCTGCAACTCGTGCGTACCGTACCTAGAAGTGGAGCCAGCGAATCCCCAAGACTTGACGTTTGCCAAGATTCGAGAGACTATCGAGGGTTTTGCAGAGGACCTGCACATCTGGAGCCATATCGCGAACCTGGACGGACTGGCTAGAATCGACAAGAACATGCGTCATCTGGTGGACGCTGCTTCGGACACCTTGCACCGACTGCTAGAGCGAGCAACGGAGCTACGTGAAGCTTGCGCCACGGCCAAACCTAAGGACCTGAAGATGCAGCCGTTGGATGGGATAGATGACGACGATGACGACGATGACGATGATGACTTTGAGTTGTATGACGATGGTGATGGTGCAGTGTAAGAGCTCTTGTGTGCTGGCAGTTGCCAAGGACGTTGCTGACAAGTGGCAGAAGCGTCGAAGACCCGACAGAAGCTCCAGGCTTCGTGATCCACTCGCTGCTTCACAGCATTGGAATGCAGATACGGCACCTGAAGCTTTTGTCTCCTTCGTTGCAGGAAGCAACTCCAGATCTGCAGGATGAGATGGTAAATGTCACCAGACTGGTGAAGGAAGCAGGGAAGTTTTTTGGTTCCGATGCTGCGTTGAGACAGTATTCGATCGATCCGAAGTTCGCAGGACACAAGGCGTTCGTCGAAGCACGTTATTCAGCCGGCGTTGTGTGATGTTGGAGAGTCCTTTGGTGTAACGTTATCTGTACAGTGTTGTCGTGGTGTGAAAGGATTCGTGTGCTTAAGACATGAGGTTTGAGGTGTGGGCCAAGGCAAGTGCAAAATGGGCAAGAGCATCTCACCGACCCGTGTCGTCGTTAGTCTCTATTGAAAGTGGTGGGCAGCTCCATCCTGAAATCTCCTCTTGTGACGAACAAATAATCATTGGGTATAATGCAAGCTCCTTCCCCACCTCATTCTTCCTACTCCTCTAATCAAGCCCACTTCAGGCATCTCGTAGCCTCATGCGCGTCCTTGCACTCCAGCCCACAGACTCTCACACCACACTTTCGACACTTGATCGTCCCCCAATAACCGCAGTTATCGCAGAACTGTCTCTGCGGCGGCCCTCCAGCAGGAGATGGCGCGGCAAAACTCGCTGAATACGGCAGGGGCGGAGTACTGAGCAGAGCCTCCATCGCCGCAGGGCTCAGCGGTGGTGGTAACAAGCTAGATACATCGAGCAGGGCATCGTCAGACGCAGTGTCGATATCTATGCGTGCAGGCTGTATGGTTGGGGCCGGCGTAGCTTCGGTAGACGTAGGCGGCATTGTGCTCTGTCTACGCAACGACTGTGTGTTCCGCGCATGAGTCGTCTCTCTGCGGAGCGGAGGCGCTTGTTGTTGTTGCTGTGCAAACTGTGCTTCTTCATCATCGAGCCAGTGCTTGATCTGTCGCTGATACTGTATTATCCTCCTTGCATTCTGCGTCTTCGGTACCGAAGGTTTGCCGGGTATGGAAATGTTTTGCTTTGGATCGTTGTCCCTCTCTAGTTCGGCGATACGTCGTGCGATTGCTGTCTGTTGGCGTGCGGAGAGCTCGTTTTCGGCTCGTTGGCCGCTCGGTGCGGCGGCGGCGCGCTTCTTGTTCTTGGGGTTGATGGCGACTTTTGAGGGATCGTAGCCGGTGTCGACGACATAAGTCCATCCTGGCGCGACGGCCGCTGCCGAGTTGGGGAGGACTTCGACGTGTGGCATCGTTGCTGAGGCGGTGGTTTGGTGTTGAGTTCGGCGTTGCGGAGGAGAGACGGAAGTGCCACTGCACGTGGCTACGCGTTCACGCGTTACCTACGGGAAGCCTCGCGCGGGGTACATGGCATTTGGAATTGGTTTGTGATAAGCAGGTAGGCGATATGCCTTCGGTCGATCTCCAAGCACTGGCTGTCGGGCTTTGGCACTTCGATACCAAAACACTGATTTTCAGAAAGATTGACAGCACGGGTAAGCGTCTCAAGTACTTCGCAAGCATTCTATCTACACTATTCGTTGGGCCGGCCCTTACGCCGATCGTCTATTCGAAATGTCTACTCGTGAGCCTCCTATCGTCCTTCCTGCGACATCTCCAGCAACCTCTCCCGCCAACTCTGCCGCCATAATCTTCATCCATGGCCTAGGCGACACAGCAGAAGGACCCTCAGCAGTTGCTGAGCAGTTCCAGCGCGCCGGCAAGCTCCCTTACATGTCTTGGACGATCCCGAACGCAGTCGAAGACCGTGATTTGGGCACTACAGCATGGTACATGCCTACCCGGCTTTCGCCCTATCCGCCCTCGCGTCCGGAGCTCGAAGACGATGAAGACGAAGATGGCATGCTGAGGAGCGTCACGTACATCACCGGACTGATAGATGAGCTGGTGGCGCAAGGTGTCCCGGAGAAGAGGATAGTACTGGCTGGATTCTCGCAAGGCCACGTTGTGACACTACTCACGGGTTTGACGTCGAAGTATGCAGGGAAGCTGGGTGGCTTGGTGGGGTTGAGTGGCTATATGGCAATTCCTGAGCGTGTACAAGCACTGAGAGAAGAGGGTGGGCTACCGCGAGACGTCCAAGATGGCGTCGAATTGTTTCTGGCCAGAGGCACAGGAGACAGGTTGGTGCCGAAACGGTATCATCGCTTGTGCTGTGAGGCGCTGGCCAAGTATGGGGTCAAAGACGAAGCGCTGACGATCAAAGAGTACGAGGGGATGGGTCATGTGATGGGTGGCGCGGAGTTGAGGGACTTGTGCGAATGGCTGGAGCGGGTGGTTCCACCCCTCGACGGTTGATATGTCGGGGATTAGACAGACTCTCCAATTCAATGAGGCTGATCACATGTCGATTGATTGATTGGTTTAACGTCCTATGTGAGTCTTCTCGCATATCGATTATTCCGCGCTCATTGATACCTTCATGTGGATACGAGCAACAACGCGCTCGGAAGAAAGGAAACAGAAGGATCAAGATCGCAACCCCGAGTGGGGGCAGTTAGGAGGCTCGAGGTTTGATTTAGACTGCAGGCTTGCGAATGCGAGGACCCATTGAATATACCCGCGGTACCAGGTGATTCGTTGTGGTGGATCGACAGGACACCGTTGGCCGTTTCCGACTTGGCAGGGACAGGGACGTAATGGTCGGACCTTTCCCATATGCTGTGTCGATGCTCCCGCTCTTCAGTCTGACAGCGCGTGCACTGTCTTCTTTCTGTTTTGTCTCACCTTTTTCGTATGAATTGTAATTCATCATGGCGCTGATACAACGATATGGCCTGTACACGATTCTAGCGGCCGTGTTTGTGTACATGCTGTACTCCCTGAGCTTCCCATACGAGACCGACGATCCCAATGCGAAACCGAGCCCTCCCGCGAACGATGCCGAAGCACAGCGCCCCGGGCAGCAGCAGTCGCAGCAGCCGTACAAATCCATCGATTGGGCGAGAAAACCAATTCAGCATCCTGTCAAAAGCCTGGCTCAACTACCCACGGGAACACCGGCGAAGCTACCTAAGATACAATTCGACTTCAAAGAGGAGGACCCTACTGCCAAGAAGATACGCGAAACAAGGAAAGAAGAGGTCAGGAAGCAGTTTCTGAAATGTTGGACGTCATACCGCCAGATGGCTTGGATGCACGACGAGCTGAGACCCATCAGCGGCGAAGTCAGCGACCACTTTGGAGGGTGGGCTGCTACGCTCATTGATGCCCTAGACACACTGTGGATCATGGGCTTCAAGGAAGAGTTTGAGTCTGCCATCAAAGACGTGGAGAGAATCGACTTTGGATACACTGCGCTCGAAAAGGTCAACGTGTTCGAGACAAACATTCGTCATCTCGGTGGCCTGCTAGCAGCATATGAGCTGAGCGGGGAGAAGAGGCTCCTCAACAAGGCAAAGGAAGTCGGAGAGATGCTCTACCATGCATTCGACACGCCCAACCACATGCCTGTCACGAGATGGGATTTCCGCGCTGCAGGGGAGGGCAAGAAACAGATTGCAGACAATCAGGTTCTGCTCGCTGAAATTGGATCCATGACCTTGGAGTTCACACGTCTGTCCCAGCTCACTGGCGACCCTAAATGGTACGATGCAGTGACTCGCGTCACCAAAGAACTCGAGAAGCAGCAGGACAATACCAAGTTGCCTGGCATGTGGCCAATCGTCGTCAATGCAAGGAAACTCGACTTCACCGAGGACAACGGATTCACCCTGTCATCCATGGCCGATTCCACTTACGAATACCTTGGGAAGATGCATGCTCTGCTTGGCGGCCAGGACTCGGTATACAAGAAGATGTACGAGAAGGCCATGAGTACCGCAGTCAAGCATGCCATTTACCGCCCCATGATCCCAGACGATTCCGATATGCTCAGCTCAGGCTCCGTCCGGGTGGAGGGTGCGACCGTGTTCCTGGACCCAGAGCTGCAGCACCTGGGCTGCTACACCGGCGGCATGTTTGCTTTAGGAGGCAAGGTGTTGGCCAACAAGGAGCACGTTGCGATTGGGCGCAAGCTTGCCCATACATGCGTGTGGGCGTACAAGAGCAATCCAGCAGGCATCATGCCTGAGGTGTCACATCTTGTCAAGTGTGCTAACATAACTGAGTGCCACTGGGATGACAAGGCATGGCATGCCGAGATCACAGCAAGGGCTGATCTGCAGAGAGAAGCGGATCCATTGAAGAACATCGCGGGGCTTAGATTGCCCCCTGGGTTCTCATCGATTGGAGACCGTCGCTATATCCTTCGACCTGAGGCCATTGAGAGTGTCTTCATCCTGTACCGCATAACGGGAGAGCAGTCATGGCAGGCAGCGGGCTGGGACATGTGGACTTCAATCCTAAGGGTTACGGATACCGACATTGGCAACGCTGCTCTGCTTGACATTTCAGCAGACACACCACCAATGACGGACTCGATGGAGGTAAGTTGGCGGCCTCCACAAGGCGATTCACCGTCTGCTAACCATCTTGGCAGAGCTTCTGGATGGCCGAGACCCTCAAATACTTCTTTCTTCTCTTTAGCGATCCAACCTCAATCAGCCTCGACGACTACGTTTTCAACACCGAAGCACATCCCTTCAAACTCCCCAAGGCCAAGCAGTAATGGACGGTGGCGGGAGCCCGGTGCAGCGTTTGTCCTTTCGAGTCTCGCGTGTATACCCAATCGAATCGAAGTTAGAGAACATATCATTGTGAGGAGTTGCTAGATACAACTGGACCCAATCCGACCTCGAATGCAGACGGCGAGGCTGCTTGTCAATCGTGAAGTTGTACCGCCGCCAGACTTCAGTGGACTCTAAGGCACCATGACGGCACATCGAAACACCATCGCATCATAATGTCATCACAGTCTAAACAGCACCTATAAACATAAAGAGCCGCAGATTTTGTAAAACTCACTTTCAATCGCAAGTTCAGACAGATCCTCTGCAAATCACCACATCTTAAACGAACAAGCCTGGCGAGGCTGGCATTGGTGGACCCAATGGACCCAATTTCGGCACCAGGTAGACGGATGGTGGATCTTCACGAAGATGCAATGACACTGCACACCTTAGCGATGGCGTTAGTAGACATAAAATAATGTAGAATGAGCAAAACATTTGTACAAATCACTGCAAACTTCGGATTCGTGTGAAGGCAGCGTGTTGAACGAAGAAAGAAGCTCACGCAAGTCATGACACCAGTGAAGGCGCTAGGAGCTGGACCCTTGCACATCGTCAAGTGCAAGCCACCGAGCCTCGAACACTCCACAAACCATTGAACGCCCGGCATGTCGAAAGAAGACGAGCCATCATACATAGACTACGAGGCTTTCCTCGACCCCGACTTCTCGGCAACGTCCTTTGCAAATACGCTCGTGCTCGCAACGAACAACCCCTCAGACACCCCGCTCGACCTGTCAACACCACTCTCCCGAGTCCTCTTTGACGTACAGGAAGTCGACACACATATCGACACGCTCACCACTAAATCCGCCCTACCGCTTCTCGAGCACACACGCGACCATGCCGAGTCAAGCGGGCGCATACTTGCTGAGGTGGAAGGCCAGGTCGCAAGCTTGACGGAGAGCTACAAGACGCTCGAGAAGGAAGTCATTGAGCGGTATGAAGTCGCCGAACAAGTCCGCCTCACCGCGGAGCGCCTTGTAGAAACAGTCAGACTGGGAAGAGCCGTGGCACGATGTCTCATGTTGGGACGACAGCTCGAGGTGCGCATGTCTGAAGTCGGCGGTGTGGGCAGCGCAAAGAAGGAGGACCACAGAGCAATGGTCAGGAGCGCAGATACAATACTCTCTCTGCGCCAGATCTTCACCAGTACCAAGCCGGGACAAGAGGGTGAAGGGCTGGACAGGGTCAATGCAGTCAACACGCTGAAGAACGAGCTGGTGGTGCCTGGAGAAAGAAACATTGCATCGAGGGCACAACAGGTGGTGAAGGAGTTCAGCATGTCGAGTCTACTCTCGTCCTCCGGACAGACATCTGCAAGCACATTTGCACAGACGGAAGACACGAAGAGCAGGACCACATCCGCGCTGCAAACGCTATATCTCCTGTCTCCGACCAGCACAAAGACAACGAGGGAAAGTTTCGAGCCTACGCTGATGCTCAGCGCACTTCAAGACTATTTACAGACAAGTCTCAAGAGTTCACTAGCATCGCTCGCTCGAGCACTCACACAACTTCCGCTTCTGGATCGCACACTCCTCGAAATTTCCGCGCGTTGCCAGAACATCGTTGCGCTGCAGTCGCTCCTGCAGTCCATCAAGACACCCGTCCACCCCCTCCTTGCGTCAGGGACCTCCACATCAAACAACGGCAACTTCCTCCAGCCACTACTACACGCTCTCGACACCAGCTCACTACCCAGCTACTTCTGGCGCAGCTTAGCATCCAACATGTCACCGAGGATGCAGGAGATCATGTACAAGGGCGGAGTGTCGGCGAGGACGCTGAGAAGCAACAAGGAGAGGGTCAGGGATGCAGTGAGGGAGTGTGTAGATCGGGGCAGCAGCTTACCAGGGGAGAAGTCTGGGAGAAAGGGCGAGGGGTGGGAGAGGGAGGCTGCTGTCATGGTCGGTAGTATCGTTGGAGGGATAAAGTGATCAAGTCATCACGAGAGCAACACCATGTTTCAATCGACATCAGGCCTCACAGCATCGCGTTTGGACTCGCTGATATGACGCTCCTCGGAGCGGCCAACGACAGCCAGGGTCCGGAAGCCGCAGGGCCCGTCAAAGCTCAAGTGGAGCTCTGTCAGCACCCCTGCAATTCGCGCGGAAACTTCGACTGCAGATCCGATTGTGACGTGGACATGGTCAAACGCCTGGACACGAAGAACAAAAGTTCCGAGTGCTGCACGACACTCTGCGTAGCAGGTAGAGAATGCCACTGCCAATGGGACGCTCCGGACGCCGCAACACCGTTACAGACGGGGCGTTCCGAGTCTCTTGGAACTGCGGCGCTGTGTGCGGGCGCCTGGCGGCTTTTTGGGTGTAGTGGCGATGGTAGTAGCAGGTGATGGGTCTGGACACGCAGCGGTTGCCTTGTGAGGGAGTGGTGGTGTTGATGACTCGAAACCGTCCGAGTATCGAGGTACATGGAAGGGTAGGGCTCTTGGACCGTGTGCTGGAGAACACACGCCGTGCCTGTGCCATGGCTCGGGCGTCAGACAAACGCAGCCTCAGGCAATGCAGCGTTTACCATGTGCATCAAATCCTTCCCTACCGTGCATCTCTCCGTTTGGCTGTCAGCACGAGGACTGCTAAGTCGCTAGCACAAGGCTGCTGAAACGGCTACTATTAAAGGTTGAGCACTCTGATTCGCTGCGCTAACCATCTGGACGAACAGACGCCCCGTCCAGTTGTGCAGTGACTTTCTCCTCTCCACCTCTCCACCTCTCCCTCTCTCTCTCTCGACCGTGAGCTCACCCTCGCTCTCTGTCCCACCGTCCCCGTGGCCCCCGCCCTGCCCTTCTCTTCGTTGTATCTTGACTATTCTTCGTGTCTCTTCTTACACGCCTCGGCTGTCTGCTCGTGCGTCTCCACCGAGCTCGCTTCGCTGCATCAGGCTTCGGCTCCGGCGAGTCCACTCCCCTGACGCTGCCCTTCGCATTCGAGCTCCTTTGAGGCCAGCTGGTGCTGCAGGAGAGTCACGCGAGACTGTAACTCAAGCATAATACGCCATCTTGTCCGCCCGCCGAGTAATCCCCGACAGCCGAAGACGCTGGACTGACAGGCACAGAATACACCCCTGCCTACCCGCCCGCCCGCTGTAGGTTCCCGAGACGACACCATGTCCGCCAGCCATATATCAGCGAACAGGAACAGCACGCCCGAGGGCTCATCCTCGCTCCGGCCGCCCGTCAACCGAACCTCGCTGGGGGCCGGCCACCACCTGCGTGCCTCTGCCGACATGGGCGGCTTCTCCTCCCCTCTGGCGAACCGTGGCATCCGCCCCGCCTCCGAGGTCTACTTTGGCCGCCAGAGCACCCAGTCGGGCAACCCAGATGAGATGGAGCGCGCCGCCCAGCAGTGGCTCGCCGACATCGACCAGTACGAGAACACGCTCGAGGAGATGGCCACGGCCACCCTCGACCAGGACTTCAAGGACGAGCTGAGCGCGATTGAGCAGTGGTTCCGCGTTCTGAGTGAGGCCGAGCGCACTGCTGCCCTCTATGCGCTGCTCCAGCAGACCACCCAGGTGCAGATTAGGTTCTTCATCCAGGTCCTGCAGCAGATGTCCAAGAGCCTGCCCATGTCTGGCGTGCTCTCTCCCGCCAACTTTGGCGAGAAGGGTGAGTGCTGCCACATTTCGGCCCGAGGCATGACTGACCCCCTTCCCGCAGACCCCATGACCCAGAAGCTGAGCGACGCCATGAGCAAGCTCAGCACTGGCGAGAACCGTCACTCGATGATGGGGCGCCCTCCTCCGTCCCCGGGCGCTGGAAAGCGTGCCTCGGGCCTGGACCCCTCCACCATCCACCGCATGTTCCCCGATGCCGCCGCTGCTATCGCCAAGCAGAAGTCCGAGTTCACTGAGGTCGTTGGCGTCCCTCCTGCGGCGAACCGCAACAGCACCATCGTAGGCGACCGCAGCTCGATGCTTGCTCCGACCATCTCCGCCCCCGAGGAGAACAACAAGAGGGAGAACGCTCCTCCAGCCTCCCCCTGGAACGAGGGACAGTCTGCCCAACGTCCCAAGTCTTCCGGCCAGCAGCAGCAGCAGCAGCAGCAGCAGCAGCAGCAGCAACACCAGCAGCAGCAACACCAGCAGCCTCAACAGCAACAGCCTGCCATGGGCCAGTTCACCGCTCCCCCGCCGTCCGCCGGCCTCCGCTCGCCCCGACTTCCTCTCCAGCAGGATAACAGCAATGTACAGACCACAACTCTCAACGCTCTCGAAGCCAACTCTTCGGGCATGCCCTTGCTCTCTCCTGCATATGCGCCTGGTGGAAGCTGGGCGTCCCAGCTCAGCACTCCCATGGTTGCCAACTTCGGTCAGCAAGCCAACCAGGCTGACATGGTCGCCAATGCCACTGCTATGAAGCTCGCCGCTCTCTCTACCGTCAACAACCGCATCCAGCTGGATGATGTCCGCAAATACCGCCGCGCTCGATCGTCGGACGGCCATGGAGCTGGAAACGCTCCCTTGTCGCCAGGCTTCCCTCCTATGGGCAACAACATCCTCATGACCAACGAGCTGGGCCAGGTGCTGACTCCTCAGCAAGCTGCCGCTCTCCAGGCCCACCAGCTCGCTGCCATGAACGGTCGCCGCTCTCGCCCTGCTTCCCCCGGCATCGCCATGCAAGGCGGCATGGGCGGTATGGGCAACTTCACATCGCCGCAAGCGAACGGATTCTTGACTGCCGACTACGCCAACGCGGGCTTGATGAACAACGGCATGGGCGCATTGAACCTCGGTCAGTTCGGCCTCGGTGGTGGATTCGACAACCACAACAGCGGCTTCTTGGGCGACGAGATCAACCGTGGCCGCTCACCACGCGGTCGCCGTGGTAGCTCCAAGCCCCCGGAGGATCCCACCGATCCTACCCTGCTACAGGATATCCCCAACTGGCTTCGTAGTCTCCGTCTGCACAAGTACACCGACAACCTCAAGGACCTGAAATGGCAGGAGCTTGTTGAGCTGGACGATGCAGGCCTAGAGGCTCGCGGTGTCAATGCACTGGGTGCCAGGAGGAAGATGTTGAAGGTATGTTACTTTGTCTGCAGTTTGACAATGTTTTGCTAACAAACAATGTAGGTCTTTGAACAGGTTCAAGAGGCCAAGAACGAAGGCAAGCTGCGATAGGTTCGCATGTCCATCACCCTTTATCGGGGCGGAAAAATCACCGCCTCATACGACGCTCGTTCCCTTCTCGGGTGACGACGGCCCTCTCATTGAATAGATCTACGATGGAACACCCACTCCACCCAGCTGGTCACGGAACCCCATCGATCCGTCAGGTCTGGACCGCATACGATTTCATGTTATATGCATTGCATGGGACCCGACCGATTGGATTTCTGCGTACGGGCATCGAGCGGTTTTGTCATATACCTTGTGTTGTTATGGGTATATCGTTTCTTCACTTTCAAAATATGTGGTTGTTCTTTTGGTGTATGGTAGGGTTAGGGTAGATGGGTGCCGCGATGGGCGTGCAATAATGACGATGAGTTGTGTTCCAATTCGGCTTCTCGAAGCCTGTGTGAGCTGTGGTGTGTGTATAGCACTTGGCGAGGAAGGAGCGTTCCTGGGTACTTATGTCAGTTTGCGAACTCCCTCCACTCGCCCTTGCCTGCTGCTTCCACCTTGCCTTCGACGTCGACTCCACACACACACACCACACACCACTTCGATACAGATGGAAGGCAATATTCAGAAGCTGGTTGGTTACATATATGAGGGTTCGAATGCGCCTCGTCCCTTGTCAAGCTTTACTAACGGTAACTAGGCCGAGTGCAATGTCCCATACATCCCTTGGCCACGCGTCCACGACCACTACCTCATGACCACACAAGCGTCTCTCAGGGAACCTCGGCAGCGTCTTCGAGCGTGAGACAGTATCACAGAGTCACCGTCTTATGCCATCAATGCATTGAGTATACGCAAGACCATTTGATGCCCGGACTCAATGTCGCCTTCACCTCACTACCTCGCCACCCATGGAGGGGTTGGGCAAGTGTACTATTGTCCACCCACAATGTCAACGAAACGCTTGAGGGAGTTCAATAGCGTGAGGGGTATTGTCCAGCCACACAATAACACCACAACGATTTGTCTGCGGCTTGGTTCTCGCACAATGTCGACTGGTAGAGATGGTATATCTCCATCTCCACTCTTTCTCCCTTGCTTTTGATTCTCCACAGCGCAGATTGCATACGTTCTACAGCACATCTAGATTGCTCGGTCAACATCAAAAGTTTCAACGCATCTTTTAACTTGACAAGCCGACCTCGATACTGCAAGCTCGTCCCAGTCGCTTCCAACGCATCGTCATGCGCACTTCAATACTGCCCAAGGGGGTGCTGGCCATCGTCTTTCCCTCCCTCACAGCAGCACAGGCTGGTACAACATACACCCTCGCCGAGGATCTGTCCTACCACAACTTCTTCTCGGCTTTCGACTTCTTCTCTGGCCCCGACCCCACGGAAGGTTTTGTTCAGTACCAGAACTACACATCAGCCATCGAGCAGGGTCTTGTCGGCTACCTCTCCGACACGCAATCCGTATTCCTCGGCGTCGATCACACTTCCAAGAACCCCAACGGCCGCGCCAGCGTCCGCCTCGAGAGCAAAAAAGGCTGGAACAAAGGCCTCCTCGTCGCAGACATCCGCCACATGCCTGCTTCAACCTGCGGGTCCTGGCCCGCATACTGGCTGCTCGGCTCCCACGTAGAAATAAACGGGAAAATCACCTGGCCCGACGCCGGCGAGATCGATATCCTGGAAGGCGTCAACGACTACGAATCCAACGCCGTGACGCTGCACACCTCTACTGGCTGCATGATCGACAACACCACGTCCCCAGCAACCGGCTCAGACAGCACACCACCACCCTTCACCGGCTTCCTCAAGACAGACGACTGCGATGTCGCGGCCCCGGACCAGAGGAAGAACGTGGGTTGCTCGATCGCTGCACCTTCAGCCATGACCCCATCGAGACCACCCAGCTTCAAACGCGGTACAGCTAGCATTGACGCCGACATCGCGTTCCCCTCCTACGGTACATCCTTCAATCTTGCCACCGGTGGCGTTTATGCTATGGAATGGACATCCGCATCGATAAGCGTATGGTTCATCCCCCGAGTCTCTCCCCAATTCAACACCCTCTTCCCGGCCCCCGCGTCTTCCACGTTCCTCAACACGACTCTCGACGTCTCAGCTCTCGGTACACCAATCGCACACTTTGCGGGCCAGTGCGATTTTGAAGAGAAATTCAAGAATCTCAAGATCGTGTTCGACACGACTTTCTGCGGGGCGTGGGCGGGCGCTGAGTGGGAAAGTGGTGGGTGTGCGAAGAAGACGGGTGTTGCGACGTGTGAAGAGTATGTGCGGGAGAATCCGGGCGTGTTTGCGGAGAGCTATTGGGAGGTTGCGGGCCTGAAGTGGTTTCAAAAGGATGAGGGTGTGAAGGTGCAGCAGAAGAAGAAGAAGAAGGTGATGCCGATGGTGAAGGGCCAGGGTTGGTTGGGTTGGTAGATATCGTAGATGCTAATACACAATGGCTCGCGCCAACGTCTTTCATACTCTTATGTGCAGGCCTGGAGGTCCCCATGCAATATGATTGTGACTTCGTCTCTTCCATAGCAACACAAGTTGACACTCGATGTCTTCACACACCAAGAGCAACTTCACGGCTTATCGTAATGGCCACAACACCATGCACTTACCAATTGACGTCACCACAGATCATCACGAAGACTACAAGTGCACAAGATTAGATGTCAGACTTTGTATAGTATCCAATGCCAGCTAGCTATAGGACCGTAAGTACAAGTCAATGGCTATCTCCCATATGTGATCCCCAAAGTTGTCCGTATATGGCCGCCAGGCCCCAGTGGTGAAGAGTCATAACTGATCGATTAGTGTTCAGCTCTGGCGGATAGCAGAAGATGCTGCTCAATAATCACTTCAGTAGAAGCCCTCCACGTCACTCAAGTAAAAGTCTTCGTCTGGACCCGATTGCTCGTTCTCATACCCATCGTCAGAGCTCCAGCCATCCTCGATGTCGCTCCGAGGCGTGTTTGGAGGGTCCCAAGGACGGCGAGGTGGCCAACACTTGCACATCAGGTAAGAGATGAAGATATAGTTCGAGTAGTACAGGCTCCTGGCGAATTCGACCGACTTGTAGTGGTAGTAGCCGGGGTTCTGCTTGTAATCATCCATGATGTTTAGAGGCGGGTAGTTGTAGTTGGAGATCGGCGAGAAAAGCTTCGAATGAGGTCTCCTCCCTTGTGCCACCAACGCTTCAGGTGGTCAATGAGTCGGTGACGGTGGTAGACGACACTTGGCATGCCCTCAGCGTCGCGGAATGTATGACGGTTTGAGGTAAAGGCTCTTGCTTCACCTGCAGTGTCTTGGATGATGGAGGTTGCGGAACGGTGAGCAGACGCAGGTGACGTGAGCTCGAGAGGGTCGTTCGAGGTGGTGAGTGACTTGTTGTTTGTGGCTCGAGTGCTGTTGTCGAGCGTTGCGTTGCGGGCAGACGAAAAGCGTTTCTTGAGGCTGAACTTGCCTTTACGTACGATTCGCGGCTCAGTATCGTCGTCAGACGTGTCAGAGGTAGAGAAGTTGTCTCGAAAGATTGCTGTAGGTGGTGTCAAAGCTGAGGTGGGGTATCGTTCACCAACGGCGTGAGGCTGGTCACCGTTACGCCCGAAAACGCTGAAGCGGTGCAGCTGGCGAGCGTGAGCACTGGAATTAGAGTCGGTGCCAAAAGGCGAGCCAACCGGGGTAGTGAAGGTGCTTGTGGTAGACGCGTCGGAGATGTTGTTGCGGAGGTGGGAGGGGCCAGGGCGTGGTGAGTGCCTGACCGCTGTTGGTGGGGGTAGCGAGATGTCAACAGAGGGGATTGTTGATGTTGCCCAAGGGTAGTTCTTGTCTGAGTTCCAGGGACGTGTGTCTGTTCTCGTCGGGGTCGACGCAAAAGACCTCAAGGACCTCGTCGTCAAGCCCGACTCGACTGAAGCTCGCAGGTCTTGGTGTCCAACTGTGAGGGCGCGGGGGCGGAGTATGGCAGGTGAGGGTGCTTCGGGCTCGGCGAAGGGAGTTTTGGGGCGCGTCGAGCTGTTGTCCTGGGTCTTCTCACTAGCGCGAGATTCATCTTGTGTACGCTCAAATTCCTCATCACCCTGGGTAACCGCAATACTGTTTTCCTTCTCTTTGCTGGTGAGCTCATCGTACAATGCATCCTCGATAACGACCATGTTCGGCGAGCCAGCGATTGGCCGCAACCGAGCAGACGAGCGTTTCTGTGCAGGGCCACCAACCTCGTGGATATCCTCCATGGCATGCTCCATGATCATCTCCTCAGCGGCGAACGGGCCCTGATCTCCGAGCTTGTAGTACTCCCTCAGCGACGGCAAGAACTTAGAAAGACGTTCCGTAAGACCGCTGACCGAAGGCACAGTGACTTGCTCGATCTCCGCCAACAGCTCGGGGGACATCGCGCGCCGCATGAGCAATAGGCTTGTCATCTCTGCACGTGCAGCTTCCTTGGGCGTGTTGAACTGATCCAGCTTGTCACAGAAACTGCGATACTTCTCGCGCATCTCTCTTGCTGACACTGGCCGCTGCGGAGTAGCTTCATGTGGCTCAGGCACCTCCATCGGCAACTGATCCAACGAACGAGAATTGCGCAGACCAAGCTCAAGCTCTTCCTCCAGCTTGTCGAACAAGTTCATGCGGCTAAAATTCATCGACGGCAATCCATGCGTCTGGCTCATGGCGCTACCCAGAGCGCTCCTGCGGTACGAGCCCATCGACGATCTCCTCGAGAACAGAACACCATCGTCGACCGAGGCGCGCACGCCACCCGGAACACCAAAAGGAAACCGGAAGTTCGAGTTCTTCAGATTGCTAGCACTTGTGTTCAGGCTCGAGTCTTCATGTGACTCCTCCTTCAGATCAGGAAGATAGTGCAGGCCTCCTGGATACCTGTACTGCGACAACCTGAGATCGGTGGTGGTATCATCACTCGAGATCGGCAGCGGAAGATGTGGCTCGCTGACGCTCGCAGCTGGATTGCTGAGATTGAGGGATTTCCGGCCATGCCAGACAAGGTGCGTAGTTGTCTGGCTGTCTCGGCGATTTTCCGCAGGCTTGGGAACACCAGCTGGCGAGGACTGTACGCGGGATCTTGAATAGCTATCCTGTGGAGAGTACACCGACGAAGGTTCAGCGACGACAGGCGATGGGCTGCTGAGCGAGTGCTGATGCACAAGAGGGGCAGCACTCGCATTGTGCGCCTGTGGCGGAGCGCAGTCTTTGAGGGGACCAGCTTCTTTGGCAGGAACCGTGATCTCTTTGAACAATGCCTTCTCCGGAGTCTTGATGGCATCTCCTAGAGATTGCTGCGACGACGTTACGCTGTTCGTGGGGCGAGGCTCCTGTAAGGTCTCCCGAGAACTGTTCCCGGTCTTCGTCAGGTCTTCATCCTTGCTAGGCCTCTTGCCCCAGCGCTTGAACAGCATCCAGGACGCAACTCCCATCGATCGCTGAGCCTCTTTAGACGTGCTTGACTCTCGGGGCGGCACCGGAGGAGGCTGATGAGTGACACTGAGAGTGGACGAGGACCTCGAGATCGACACCGAACCTTGCTTCATGTTTGGCTTGGAGCTTGCCCGAAACTTGTTTGCAAGTGGAAAGCTCGATTCACGAGGAGGGACGCGCAGCTTTCGGAGCACAGCTGGAGGCGGGCTCGAAACAGGTGCTTCAGACGTCGGCCTCGGGGTCTGCATATCCGCAGAAACGACAGGTGGCGGCTTTGCTAGTGGCATCGATATGGATCGACCAGGCGTTGCGGCGTCTTGGGCGGTCTTGAATGAATGGGCGTCCACCTCCTTGATCGAGAACTCCTTCTCGACCGCTGCATCTGGGCAGGATTTGTAGGACTTTGCATCATCGTCGTCCTCCGGCTCAGCTACGGAGGGCTCAGACTCCAACACATCTGTGGCAGACTTGAATGACTGCGCGTCGGATGACTTCTGCGCATGATTGCTCCTGCTCTGAACGACTTGATCCTTGCTGGACTTGGCATCAGGTTCCTTCTCTTCCTCTTTCGCATCGTTCTCGTCTTCATGCCTAGACTCGGTGTGCTGATAGCCGGCCAGAAGATCCGACATATCGACCTCAGTGCTGGGCGCTGTATCTGGAGGCAACGGTGGCTCCTGGTCAGGAATGGCAGGCGTATCGGAACCAACCTGAGCTCCAGTGACAATAGGAATAGAGTATCGTACGGCAAAGTCGAGTGTCGAAGAGTCAACGACGCTCGAGTCAGCCTGAGACAAGATACTGAACCGCTTGCCTAAGCCTTGATCACGCACAGCCGCCCTTGCATGCGTAGGACGAGGCGGGTCGTGCGTGTCCATATACTGCGGAAACTCATCGCTGTTGTTAGTGGTGGGATTGTCTGCAGTACCGTCGACATCTTCCGTGGTGGAAGCAGGCTCCAGTGCCTGCAAGATCAGATCCCTGGTGATGCGCCGAACGACAGGAGAGGCAGGGAGTTCCACAATGCCAGGGACAGCAGTGTTCGAGATCCGTGTGGCCCCAGAAGCCCAAGTGCCACGAGCTGGGGTCGCAGGTGGCTCGAAAGATCCACGCTCCTCCTGTATGGTCTTGATGTTGTTAACGAAGCTGGTTTGAATGGGCTTCACCTCCGGCTCCAGGATCTGCTCGCGTTCGAACTGCTCACTGTAATCGTAGTAAAGCGGACCACTGGCAACTTCCTCTCTTACGACGACTCCGGTCATAGTGTCGACGAGAACCTGAGTACCTGTTGGGCTGAGTATCACCTCCAAAGAGGATCCATCGTGCGGGGTAGGGGGCGAAGGCAAGTCTGACGAGGGAGTGTCAGAGTCGTTGCGCATGTTGGTCGAGCCACTGGAGAACGATCCTTTGGCTGATCTTTGAATCACACGAGGTCGCTCGAGAGGGACGCGAGAGTGGAACAGCGGTGGGACTGGAGGTATGTCGCCCTGAGGTCCGTTGAAGTACGTTGGAGCGTGACCGCGGCTTGGGCGATGAGGCATACCAGGCGCCCTGTCCTGATATCCAAGGCTCGTGTCGGAAGGGATCCTCAGTCTCATTTGCCCCTGGTGCTGGATCTGTCCTTGACTGCCGTGGCCATGTAAGCGTCGTGGTCGTGATCCAGTGACATCGCTCAACGCGGGTGATGCTGGACGGTAGGAGGGACGACGGAGTCGAGTGGGGTAGACGTATGGCGACTTCGGACGCTGGATGTGTTCGTGGCTGCGCAAGCTGCCCAAGGATCGATTGCTGGACAGTCTGAAGGTCGGCTGAGAAGTGTTGGTCATCGAGAACGATCGTTGACTGTCCCTGTTGTTGCGACTGCTCCGGTGGCGCGTCGGAATGAGGGGCGACGACCCAGGAAGGTTCATCACCGTGGGTGAGAGGGTATCAGCAACGTACTGCGGACCGGACGACTCTCGCATGGAAGAGCGTCTCGGTGCTGAGGAAGACGAAGGCCACTGTCGGTGGTGCCTGCTTGCCCGGCTGGAGGTGCCTGACATGGACGATGCTGTGGAGAGCCTGCTGCTCGCACCGCGGCGCTGCGGAGCTCGAGGCACGTTGCCCATGCCAGAGAGGTCTCCGGTAAGGCCGACGACGTTGCCCATCTCCGTGGAGGTACGCAGCATGGACATGACTCCAGGAGCAGATGCGAGAAGGTCCTGCTTGTCTGACCCGCCCTGTTGTCTGTAGGTGGCTCGAGACATGGCGGACAGGTTGGACGCCCTGCTGGTGCGTCCGCTGGCGTTGGGGTCTCGATCGGCGAGCATCGTGCTGCTGCCCAGGACGTGGCTACACTGACCAGGATGCTATGCTGAGCGTGGGAAGAGCTGTGAGAGTAGGGAGTGTGGATGGTGATGATGTGGGTGATAGTGGGATGATCAAACAAGCGGACGCCGGCAAAGCAGAAGCTATCCAAAAACAAACGAGTGACTGCGGCTCCGCCCTCACCAACGCTCAACCAAGACGAGAGTGATGCTGACGATAGACAAGCGGAGTGCGAGGAGAGAGAACGGACGAGGGAAGCTCGAGCAGGAAAAACGCTGCTCTGCAGGAGAGTCGTTCCTGCCTGCCTCGTGGAGGTAAGAGCTAGCCCGCAACAGCACCAGGAACGCACGCGGCAAGCCGCGACTGAGAAGGGCAATGACGACGGCGTGAGAGACAATGACAGAGCAGGAAGCATCTGACTGAAAGAACAGAGACAAGCTTCGGCGAGAGTGAGCGGCCTGGTAGCCGCTCCGGTTTTGAGTACATGCCTATTGCCTCCTACCGCAGGCTCCAAGCCTGACGTTCCTTCCCGCAACAGCGAGCTCGATGTCTCCACTGCAGCAATCAAGCTCCTCTTGAAAACAGATTGCATCGAAAGCGAGCCTTCTGCATCGGTGCACACCCTGCCGAACCGACCGTGCAGCACAAACTTTTGAGAGAGCGGCATCCCGATGCTCTCTCATTCTCATTCTACCTGCCACCACTCGCGGTCCGGCAGAGGCCAGCGCAGCGCACGCACTTGACATTATGGCATTGGCATTACAGCTGGGGAATCAAAAAGAACCATGTACAAATTATATGAACGCAGGCGCTAGATGCCGGAAAGCCCAGACACAAGAAATTGGTATATGCAAACCGAAGGAAGACCGATGAGCAAACAAAAGGGTATATGGCCGCGAGATGCCAACACAGACAACGCCCGCTGTAAATGAGACAAAGCAAATGTAAGGGTATGTGGTTCACTCCGCAATGGTATGTATGTCGTTCTTCTTCTTGGTGAAGAAACGTCTGAGCGACTGGAGACTGCCCCTTTTGAGCAGCCTCTTACTTGTCGTTTCTGAGTAAGTGCTGGTAGAAGTCGGTGGCCGATCTGGCGGTCCGGCAGACTTCACAGATCGTAGGTTGGAACTTGTTGATGTCATAGTACCTAACCGGCTAGACATCGACTGTTTGGGCGTATGCTGAGCACTGCTCGGGAATAGGCCAAATTGAGCGTTCGATGACGCTGAACGAGGTGGTGCTGTGCTAGCTGGCGACATGATCGAAGCTCCTGACAATGAAGAGTAAGCTGAGTCCTGAGCTGTCATGGGCGGACTATCCCCTTCTTTATTGGACATTCGCCGATGACCGTGCTTGTGGCTGATACGACTCGGATCTGTCTGGGGTTGTGCGGCAGCCTTACGTTGGTCTTCAATGTGCCAGGCTTCGTGGTGGTACTCAGGCTGCTTTGGTGTGGGTTGGGTTGGCACATGTACTTCAGGACGAGTAGCAGGCGCTGGAGCTGAGACGGGAGGTTCGGCTTTGGGTTGAGCATTCCCAGCCATGTAAGGGTTCACAGGCTCTGGGTGTGATTGATAATGTGGTACCCGTGAGATTGGACGCCCACGGGCTTCTGCATCAGGGGGCGCTCTGGCGTCTGTCTGTGGGGTGGCGAGGATCACCGGTACCTGTGGAGTGGGCGGTGTGGGCAGAGGTTTGTTCTGCGAGCCTTTTCTGGACGATCGACGGCCGTTATCGCGCAAGTTCGACTTGGAGGAATTTCGTGAGGATGAAGTGGTTGCGATCTGCGCAACGGTTAGCTTCCGTGCTGATGAGCTTTGCCAGGGACCACATACCAAGCTTCGCCGGCTGGCGGCACCGCAGCGCTTCTCGATTTCATTGCAATAACTGCTGACTTGCACAAGCACCGTACCAAGCCTTTCTGCTTTCGTCACCAAGCTCTGTAAGAATTGCGCCCAGCCACCTGTGTTTCCGCACATGGCCGAGTATATGCGCCCGACATCCTCATTGTGATATGCCCATTCATCGCCAATGTCGCGGAGATAGAGTTCGAGTTCGTGATTTGCGTCTCGGTAGGTGCTTATGTCGATCAGGTAGTCGTTGAGCAGTTGCGACATGCGATTGGTGGTTCGTTCAATGGTGATATTTCCATCCAGCAGCGAGGAGCGGTATGCGCGGTCGTCGAGAAGGCGGTCGAATTCGTTGACATGTTCCATGGGCACTCTCAAGCATTTGTGTCGGAAGAGCATATCCTTTAAGCTCTGCTCCACATCTTCATTCGCGCGCTGCAGGAAACTATCGAGTTCGTTGACGTGTTTAAGGAGGATATCAGCGACGTCGGCGGTCGACTTCTCGAGGCGTTGGTGCAGCAGGTGGACGCCGAAGACGATCTGGGTGATTGTCTTCAGCAAGGGGTGGAATCTGCCCTTGGGGTGGTGACGCCAATGGCAGCTGTATGTGTAGTTGTAGGAGAGCTCCTCGGCATCAGCCTCTCTGCACAGCAATTGCTGGCGAGTCTTGACGCCCCTGCCGGGAGTCTTGAAGGGCACGAAGCCAGTCTCGCCCGTTGCGTCGAGCATCGACTCCTCGAAGGCGGCCTGCATCGACGGCAGAGGGTGGATGGGGAAGGTCGCGGTCATGATGGGCTTGTCACGCGCCTCCTGCCACTCAAAGGGATCACGGTGGTGTTCAAGGCTGCGGCGCCCGCGCTGGGAGGCTCTGCGCAGAGGGACCATGGCGATGCAGCGCCCGAATTGCCCGATCCGTCAGCGGTCGTGCTGTTCTCACGGATCCCGAGGAGGTTGTCGCCCGCTATATCACGCAGGCAGTCCCGAGCCCAGACTGGCAACTCGCGAGTTCAGGGCTAAGGGCTGCGCATAAGCACAAGACACGTCCAGGTGTATTCCAGTTATGCCAGGCGGGAAGGTGGGAGGAGCCGGGGTGCGGCAGTCTGCAGCCCACCGGCTGTTCTAGCAGTCTTCAGCGGCCGGTGAGGTGTGCCGCATGCTGCTGCTGAAGTTTGGAGTTGCAAAAGGGGCCACACGCTGCACAGGGGAAACGCTGCGAGAGTGCGACAAGGACGAGTGTGGGACGTGGAGGGCACAGTCGGGGCAGAGGCTTTCCAGTCAGTCGTCTGCAGTCATCAGCTCACCAGCTGGCAGATCGCCCACAGGATGCTGGCGTTTCTGCTCGCCAGGAGAGCTGCGCGAGCATCCGAGCGCTGCAGCAGAAGTGCCCTAGTGCCCGGCATGGTTCAGGGCGCGGTGGGGAAGCACTGGGTCGTTCCTCCACCAGAGGAAACTTGCCAAACAGAAGCGCAGCTGAACCGAGCTAGAGACGCAAGGTTTCAACGCTGCAAATCTTCCAGCCGGCGCGTGCCTGTTCGCCAGCGCGTCTCTTGCTTCTTCCTGTAAGGTTCATGTGTTCAGGGTAAGCGCAGCCAGCACGCTGTGACCCCTCCCCTGTACGACGTCTGGCCTGCAGCAGGCATCGTCATGCAGACCTCAGCACCTGAGCGCGAAGAAACTCCCCCCTTCGCCACGCCTGATGCTTCCATGGACGAGCAACAAGCCGTGTCGCCTGCGTCGCCTGCGTCAGCCGAGGCCAGTTCCGGGACGATTGACCCGCTAGCTGCAAAGGCTGCGAAGAGAATAGCCGATGTCATCAACGACTTCAAGCGCGAGCTCCAGGAGCGCGACGGCACCTGGGCGCACGCTTCAGGGTCACTGGAATTGGCCCTGAAGACCGGCGACTCCTCTAAGACCTGTAAATTGACTATCAAGCCTATCGAAGATGGAGACGAGTACCCTGTCACCGTGCAAGCAGCCCTCAAGAAGCCAGAAGTGATCACAGTTGACGACGACACATTGCCAAACACACAGCCAACCTTCAAGCCCACGCGACGCGCCTCAGATGCCAAACTCGAAAAGGAAATTGTCTCACGCAAGAAGCACAGGCTCGATGATGGCGAGGATGAGGCGAACAAGCGTGCGCGCACCGGCGAAGACGAGGACGACGAACACATCATGCCCCTCATTACTAAAGAACATTTCGACGATCTCCTGGCCAAACTTCGGGGGGACATCCAGGAAGACACCACTGAAACTGTCAACCACGTTCAACGTCTGCTACGATGCTTCAAGGAAGAATGGCATGACCAGAACAAACGGGACTTCGAACAACCGCAGGCACAACAGTCAGCGGGACCCTTCCGCAACTCGATATCCGCGGCAGCAGGAGCTGCCCCAGGCGGTTCATTCCCGTCGCCTGACGTCGACGGCGACGATGCCAACGCTTCGATAGCCGAAGTCGTTCGCCGTGAAGCAGGGCTCATATCACGGCAGATCAAATGGGTGGAGGACTGCAGACGGATGGCCAACGACGCCCACGTCAAGCGAGAGGACACATGGCGAACGTCCTCCGCGGGTTTCCACGACCAGCAGCGACAAGACCGTGAGAACTTCCAAAAGCGAATGGTCCACGAATCGGCAATGCACTCTCAGACGCTGAACCAGATCCTGAACGAGGTCAAGGCAATTGGATTGTATGCACAGAACATGAAGTGGGAGACGCCGAGTTACCTGAACCATATGTCGAATGTGTCGCCTCCGATTCCTACACCGCCTGCTTTCCCTTCGCAGCCCGCACCACCAGCGTTTCCTACCCAGCCTACACAACCAACGCGCGCTCCGTCGTCCGGGACAAAGCAGCCAGCCCAGCGACAGCACTTTACTTGGAAGACTGGGCACGGTCCCGGCACACAGAATGGATGAGTCGTCACAGAGCACGTCCTCGGTCAAGCACATCACGCAGACTCGAAGGATGATTAGAGCAAATGAACCAGTAAGGATTAGCACTATACACAAAGCTATCTCAGGAAACAGCTCTACCAGCCCCTCCATCTTGGCCACACATCGACAACCTCATGTCCTCCCTGCTCCGAGTCCACGATTAGGTACCACCCCAACCCGGCACCAGCAACACAAGCATGATTTGGCCAGACCTCCACCTTATCCCCAATCGCCAGCTCATTGCACTTGCTCCTGTCCCCCTTCCAAGTCAAGATCCCATGCTCCTGACTGATCCTCCCAACAATCCATCCTGTCTTCTCCCCGCGCTCATCATACACCGAAGTTGTTTTCGAGTTACCAAGCGTCCCCGTAACAATGCCCCACCCAGGATAGCTCTTACACGGCTCCCTCCCCATCACCAAGCTACCCGCCGAAACCAAGGCCTCAGGCTTCTCGCGCTCGGTGTAAACGGAAGTGATTTCGACAAGCATACGAATCGCAATACTATCCTTATTCAACGGCTGGAATCCTTCTCTCGCTTCACCCTCCGCTGGCCGGGCATGAGTAGCAACCTGTTGGCAGTCCAGCAACGGATACACACCAGCGTGCAACTCAACAACATACTGCTCTTTCAGTCTCGCCAGGACAACATGGAATTCATCCACCCTCGGCGAGTTCCCCGACAGCATGTTCTGCGCCGCCGTCGCCGTCGGCGTCGCTCCTATTGACAGCACAAGTCCCTTGCGCTTCTCCTCCGGGACCGCTTGAGCGGCGACTTCTAGACCGAGGAGCTCGTCGATCAGCCCCGATGCCGCGTCGTCCTCGGAGTTCCCGGCATACGAGTGCCCGAAGTGGCTGTAGAAACCCTTGAGCAGCACCGCGCCCTGGCCTCCTTTACTCGCATCTTTCGCCAGGATGGCATCAACCAGGGGCTTGAACTGGGGTGAGGAGGTCACGATGCCGGCGCGCTGGTAGCCGGTATCTATCTTCACGAACACGCCGATTTTCTTCTCAGGTGCGAAGGCTGGGTGGAAGGTTAGAGTGTCGTGGAACCGGGTGAATGCATCTTCGTTATCGATTATGACGTTGATTGACGAGGGTGCGAGGCTGCTGGCGAGAGTGATGAGGCGCGGTATAGCGCCCTGAGGCACTGGGACGCCGTAGAGAATCTACAGCACACGTTAGCAAATACAAATACAATATATGGATGAGGCGGCGTACGCTGGCTTCTCTGCCCCTCTCCTGTTCCGCCCTCACATACTCCACCAGATTCTCCGCCTCCGCGATGGTGCTGACGATGAATTGTGCTGGCGAGCCTTCCCGCCCATCCCCGACCATCATCTTTGACAGCTCCAGTGTCTTGTGGCTTTTAACATGTGCCCTGAACCCAACACCTAATCTCTCGCAAACTTGCAACATGGCGGTGCAATTCTTCTTGATGAGGCTGCGGTCCAGGATGACTGACGGCGTGGGCAGATCGGTGAGTTTTCTGCCAATGAATTGGTCTTGCAGGGAAGGGGTGGAGGAGAGGGGGTAGTTCGCTGCCATGGTGGGTGGTGGTGTTTGGTTTGGTTTTGGGTGCTGGATGATGGACGTTGCGTATTGAATAGCCAACTTATATACACCCTCTGTGTCCGCCTCTTGCAGTGCTGTTTCCCTACGGAAAAGTGCTCGGCCGTGCAATCCTCATCCACCTTCCACTATCATCGAAGGCTCGATAACCTAAAGACCTTCGAGCCACAATAAGCCGCGGACGAGCAATCTTGATCCTCCAGCTGCCAATTGAATCACTCTTGAGAGATGCCTGGGGGTAATAGTCTTAAAACCTGTAGCTGACAGGGCGTGTGCTTCACCGAGTTGAGCGACGGGTTGGGTTCGGGTTGAGGATGGGCTTATTGGCTATCAATCTTCTGGGGGTAACGGTTTGTGATACACTGGGGGTAATATTTTGGTGTTGGGTTCCGGCGGAGTTTGAATGTCCGGTTTGGAGTGGGGCAAGTGGGGGTGAGTTGACGGAAAGGACGCTGCTTTTGGCTATAATCAGATTGCACGAGGCATTTAACAAAACAAATAAAGACTTCAGGAGGTATCGTTGTTGCTCATTGAGGTTGCTACGCAAAAGCTAGGTGTTCTCGCACTTATCAACGCAGAAGACAAGGTTTACTTTCCCAAGCTGTGTACTCACATCACCGGAAAGCACCCTATGGAACCGGTCCCGGCCACGCACTGCTCAACCTCCTTCTTCTCGTCAAGACGCTACCTGGACTGATGCTCCTCCGATCAGCACCTGCGGGGCCGGCGAAACTGTTTTCGAGAATCGCGTCTTCCAAGTCATCTTCCTCCTCGATTCTTTCGATGATCTCTCTGGGCGCTTCCTCTTCGAACACCGCTTGAAGATCAGCATGCGGGCTCATCTTGCTCCAACTCCAGAAGCCGCCATCGAAGAGCCACTTGGTCCGCTTGCTAGGACCGGGGCCGCTGATGCTGCGTCTGCGTGTTGATTTCCACAGCGTACGGCGCTCGTGCCACGCAATTGCTAGCAAAAACGGTGCATTAAGAACACGTATCGCCGTAATGTTGATCTTATGAAACCAGCGCGGCGTTAATATGAACTTGAGCGGCAGCAGGACAACAAATGCGAGTAAGTTGAACGGCGGTCGATAGGCGAACAATGTATCCGACTTGACGCCTTCGAAAGTCATGACTGCGCGGCGGAACTGAATCTCAGCAGTGGCGTCGGCGGCGATCTTCGAGAATGTGTTGGAGAGAATGGACACCAAAACCGTCAGAAAGAGCGTGTTGCCGATGAACGCGTAGATGACCATGAGTACTGGGCCTAGGATCTCATGGAATGTGGGTGCCTCATCGATACCGGTGCCGTCCAGCCCAAACCAGATCCAGAGCATCCACTTGGAAATGGTGATGACATTTGGAGCGTCCGCGTCCGTAGCAGGGTTGCTCATACTGAGCCATTTCAACGCTAACAAGAAGCCACCGAAGCACCAGAAGGCGATGAGACTAAGTGCGGTGAACTCCTTTACCATTGCTCGCAGAGAGATGAAAAGCATGTTCTCCGGCATCAGGTTGAAGGCGATCCTTGGGAATAAGATTGGCGAGGCTGTCGCCAAGACATCGAGGGCCTGCCTGCCCGTCTCGTCGTTTCCAAGAACCCAGCCGTGCAGGCGCATCCAAAAGTAGATGATGTAGATTCCGGAAAAGGTAACGTCGAGGAAAGCCCAGAGCTCTTGGGTATGAACCTCCCATCCGTGTTCCACACAAGAGATCAACTCATCAAGCACCCAGCCACCTCCATAGAGCAGGAAGACCATCTCGGCTGTCGTAAGTGTGTGATCAACCCTCTCGTGCATACACCAACAGTAGCATGCGAGAAGGATGACAAATTGAACGACTTCGATGATGTTGCGCGTACGGGGTACCATGAGACGGTATTGGTTCAGCAGTGGGGCTTTACGGGGATCGTACAGCGATATTGGCTTGTGCTTGTAGTGGTCTGGAATGATGTCGATGAAAGTCGTCGGCGTGTACACAATGCGTCCCCGGTACACCGCATCTATGACCTTCTGGCTCGCCGAGCTGCTCAGAAGGACCTTGCTCTCAGAGACAATGGCAACCTCTAGAGCTGTCAGCTTGCCCTCGTAGTCACCTTGACCCTGATACTCCGAGATGTGCCGTGGTGGGGACACTTCTTCCGGTGCACCTTGGAAAGGCTGGAATGGTGCTACGAGAACTTGTGCGAGTAGCAAGAGTCCAGGCTTTCCAGTACTCTCTTCGTCATGCCGACGTAGGACCTTCATGGCTACGAGCTCGCACAAATTGGCTCGAGTGAGATCCACGGTCTGATGGTGTTGCTGAAATTGCTGCTCGCGCAAGAACTGCATACGATTTACGAGCAGACAATACACTGCTACAAGTCAGCAGCGGGCTCAGCCTGGAGTCCAGGATACCTACCAATAGAGATATCGTCTTCATCGTAGAGTCGGTCCACAAGTGGTTTGACAATCAACACGTTCATACGCGGTTCTCTCAACTGCTCGACCGAATATGGGTCCTCTATTACAGCTAATATGAGCCTTCGTATGCTGCTGAGTATTAGCATCTGCCCGATGTCTTCTGTGACGATTGTGTCATTGGCCCCCGACGACCGACACGGTTCTCGAAGAGCCGCAAGGCGCGGAATCCCACAAAGTGCTCAGATTCGCAGCTGCTTGTTTTGGGACGACATACCGATGAATGTTGTAATAGACCTTCAGTCCTGAATGCGGATACGGCGCAAACACCTCTCTAGGTCCCACCGGCTCGCCATTCCCATTGAAGCAGCCATCAGAACCCGCATGGTCTTCATCGGGAAGCAGAGTTTCTTGCTCTTCTCTACTTTTCACCGCACGTAGAGCATCGCTCAAGGTCCGTTGGGTGTCTGTGAGATGGGGTCGCCTAAGGTGATTCCGGAATTCTATGTGTCGCGAAGATTTACGCTGTGCGGGCGACGGCCTTCTCTTGGGAGAAACATCACCGCCGTTGCTGTGCACAGCTGTGCTGTCTACACTATCACGACTGCTGTAATTGGGGCTTAATCGTGGTCGAGGGAAGGTGCCATAGGCGGAACTGTCAGTATTGATGCTCCGGTCTGGGTTTGATGTCGGGTCGGGCATGTGAGGCCCAAAGGATAAGTAGCGATAGAAGGTGAAAGTTGGGTCGTGTATCGTGTGCTGTTCTCTGATTAGGCCAGACGTTCTAGGGAAGGAAACCGCTAGACAGGATCGGTCCGCTGCAGGTGCAGTATATACAATCTGTGGTCGTCTATTGGTTCTCGCGCAGCAACTCCGTAACTGCAACAAAGGATAATTGGGTTGCTGCAGACTTTGACGTGGACGATGGCTTTGGTGTGGGGGAAAATGGAGGCAAGAGATCAACGTGCACCCACGGATTCCAGATTGATCTTCGTTTCGAATCCAGGCTAGACCCAAGGAGGAAAGGCTGCCCGCGTTCTCTATGCAGCCCACACGTCACTGCCCGTCACTTTGCATGAGCGGTGTCGAACACCACAGTTTGTCAAATTCATTAACAACAACCAAAAGATCGATTAGGTATCTAGGCCTACGTTCCAAACTGCTCATTCCAATGCGAACACCTTTCAGCACTGCCCGCGTTATTGCCCCACCAAGCTGATATCTTAATTTGCTTTCCACTTCAAACAACAGGAAGTTCAGCAGCATGTTAAGATTGAAAGCTGCATCGAAAGTCGTGGCGACAATGTAATTGTAGCGCTTCCAGAGCTTGAAGTGGTGGCGGAGGATCTAGTACATCGCGATGAAGCCACCCAGCCATGAACTGAAGTATCCTGTTGACAGATTACCATAAAACACAGTCAGACCGGAGAAGAAGATTATTGTGTTCAAGAGGTGGAACTTGAGTTTCGATTTCGGGAACACGCGATATAGTGCATACATGGCAAGCGGTTCTGCAGCGTCGACTAGGAAACCGTAGGGTAGAATCCTCAACTCGCTGGCGACGAACATCCTCTTTGGGACAATGACAGCGTACTGTCCACTGATTCAGAGGGTCTGTCTTTGCGCCTGAGAGGTAATCGAACTTCGTGTTGAGGACCCACCGGATCACACCATAGTCGATGGGTATGCCTAAATTGCTTCCAAAGACCTGGCTGAAGAAGACAGTGCGCGATGGGATATACATGTAGTGACCAATGTGCCGGTCCTGGAGCATGTACTGGGCACGGTACCAGGCATCGCCTGCTATGGAGCCGTAGACTGAAGGTCCGCAAGGGTGATGATGGGCGGCTCCGCCGGCGATGTGGACCAAGTACCCGTAGATAAGCTCGTTAAAATCACCAGTCGCAACTTGGTAGTTCGAGATATCGTAAAGGTAGCCAAGAGGGACGACAACGATGAAGCCAGTTGCGACACCAACAATTACGGTCCACCAAGAAATGAAGAGCTGACCAGAGCTTACAATGGCAAGCAAGATGACACAACCAGTAAGGAACAATGCTACGAACCACCATCCAGGCACCTCCTTGTACGAGCGCTGTAGGACGTTTAGGCGATCTGTGTATTGGTGGTGGATGTTGGGCTCTGCAGTACCGTTACCGCTACCAGTGGAAGCTTGCTGCTTCTTTGCTTCGCTTCTAGCTTTGCGTGCTGCCATGTTCTTCCCGAACGTTACCAAAATGGCGGGACCACCTTTTGGAAGGTAGCCATCCAGACAAAATCCGGAATTAACTTAGCGTAGTTGAGAAATATGGCCCACGCAAACTGTAGTCCCATATACGCTGGACCGTATTTCTCCCAGGCGGTCTCGTTAAGACTAAGTCGCTGTTGATGATCTTGGCTATCGGGTATTTGGTTCCGTTAGCCAACAAGAGCGAGTTCGACATCAGGCCGTGTTTGTAAGAGCCTAGGTTACCCCACTTGGCGGCTGAAAGAAGAGCCCAGCAATTGAGCACAAAGGCAAGACACAGAACGGTCTGTATCCAGAAAGGTATAATCAGGATCGAGGAGCCATTCCAGTTAATGTTCAACAAGTCGAGACTGAGGTTCATGGATCCCATGCCTCCCAAGACCAGATCCGATGAAGTTCGCAATCTTCAGATTCAGGTCAGCTCATGCACATTTAGGAAGAGTGATTGAGAAGACGTACCAGGTTCTTCGGTGCCACCCAACACAGAAACGCAAGCGAGGACGTCATTGGAAAAACGTATTCTGGTAGAAATTGCCAGAGCGTCATACCAGGAACGCACAGGAAGAAGATGTGCATTTGTCGTTTAGCCAGTGGACTTTTACGGTCTTGCTTGCGAAAAGTCTCAAACAGAGTTGTGTACATGAGCGCTTGAGGCCACACGTGCTCAGGCTCCCACAAAAGCAGAGAACGAGGGATCGCAGCGATATCGTAGCCAATCCAAACGATGGCCATCGTGAAGAAGATAGCAACGGCAGGGTCGATCCTCGTGTCGTACTACAACTCGGCTATGCTAATCGGAGCTGCCGCCAGTCAGTAGGGGTCAATGTAGCTGATGGAATATACGCACTGTAGCCCAGGTTGTATGTCGCGCCAGGTGCCGCAGTCGATGTGACCAGAACATGCTCCTTGATGCTCCATTGGGCTGGATTCAAGTCGTAACCATAGCCAAAAGGTAATCTGACTTGCCAGGCCGGAAGTACTTTTGCTGACGCATGCGCGACGTAGTGACAGGTTCTGCCTTGAAGAAGATGGAGACTCTGGTCATGGGCCAAGCAAGAACAACATTGTTAGGACTTGGAAAGAGTCCTTAATGGCAAAGTTCTTAGGCTTTACTTATTACTTCAATTTTCACTCTTCCCCTGATCTCTTCCCTATAGAGAATTGTTGGCAGCCACCTAAACAGCACATCAAAAAGTACCCTCATTGGGATAGAAAATGACACCAAGGAGCTGGCTCTTGAGGATTGGGAGAAGGTGTCAGAATTTTATAAATGCTCAGGTTGATACTATACCTCAGAGGCTTCAAGACTATAGATATAGGAGGACAGATGACAGGGTGATGATATAGGAAGCCATACCGCGTTGGGGAGCTCAAACACAGGCTAGGGCAGCACATCAAAACACTCTTGTGATGAGCCACAACACCAAAAAAACCAGTACAATAGCTTCCTGTAGCCTTAATATACACTCACAAGTTGATTCTACTTTATAGCTTCTTAATTGAGTGCGTTGTTGTACTGCTACAATACAAATTTACTATGGGAAGAGCATTGAGATTGTTTGTTGATAGGGACTGACAAGTTGGTGATCCGTCTCATTTTTTGTGCGGGGGCGTGGAATAATCTTTGTCTTTGCACTAGCCTCTGCTCACGCAATGGGTTCCGAATGTTTCATACTCAAGTCAAAGACAAGATACAGTTGTGCGGAATAATTCTATGGTAGGTTGGAGGTTCTTGAAATCATAAAGTCATGTTACTCGCGAATGCATTACAGTCTCCGCCGCTAATTGTTCGGCCCAGTGAAATTACCAATGAATACTACCAGAATGGCACAGTAAGCAGCACTGGCAGCGAACATCTCATGTCTCGCAGCTTTCGTCAGGACACTCATAGCCGCACTGAACAACAGAGTGAACACAATCAACACTCCGACGGCGTTGAACGTGTTTCGTGAGGTGATAGCTGGAGTGTCACCGTCTATATCGATCGAGCTCGTGAGGTGATACATAGTGACTGGTGAAGTCAGTATACTGGTGGTTCGGGTTTGCATGAGATATGACATACTGATTGGGATGACCAAGAGAATGAAGATGACAAAGGTAATGAAGATGTTGACCATCTTGTCGATGCGCGAAGCACTGTATAGAGAGATGTCCGTGTTCTCTGTCTTAGCTGCGAGTTCTGGGGTGCGGAAATATTTCTATTGGAAGGCCAGGGTCAACAGTCTTCTTCGTCGAAATTCGAGTGCGGTGCTTACCAGAAGTGGGCCTTGTTGAAGGTTGAAGACCTTTTTCATGGTACTGTCGACCTGACCTATCAATGTCTCGACACCGCCATCGAAGGCCGCTCGTTCACGGCCGGTGCTGATGGATACGATGTCTTCCTTGCTACGAATTGACTCCATCTCACCATCCATGAGCGGTTTTGTGTTGTTGTGGTAGCGACGGACGCTGCGATAATCACGTTCAGATGGCCTTTGGAACGTCTCAAGCCTGCGGACATTAATGAGGACTTCGTCTGCACGATGGGTTAGTAGAGATGACATCACATGAATCCGAGGAATCATACCATATTCCATCAGCTTGGCTTTGATCTCACGAAGAATAGTTCTTCGAACCTGAGTGCCATCTTCTTCTTCGGCTGCCCTGAAACGTGGGCGGTCTTCGTCTGCCTCAACCTCATCCCAATCAATCTGATCGAGCTTTTCTTCAAGCTCGGTGATCTCACTTTGCAAGTCGAGCAAGATACGAGAATGCAGATAGCTGTACGATCGATACAGACCAAAATTGGCATCACTTGCCTGGAATGCAGCCAGCCTGGGAAAGCCGTTGGGTGCATTTTCCACTGCCAGGCTTGTTAGCTTCACCGTTGCTGATGAACATAGTGGTCTACAAGCTCACAGGTTCGTGTCTTTGTCTCGGTCACGAGCACAGGGTCTGGTGTAGACTTGAATGATCCTGTGACACGTCGCAGAAATCCAGGCCGCTTCTCATCTTCTGTTTCCTGGTCAGCCTTATTGCCACATTCCGCCACTTTGCGTCAGTTAACGCTCAGCCATCCAATTGTTTCAAACTTCTAGAGCAACACATCGTTTGCTGCTTGATTAAAGCAGATAACCCGCCTCGTACGTAGGGAAGTGATATTGATCAAAGCTGGTACATCCAACCTGATTGGATTTGGAGGCCGAGATGGGAAGCGAGGATTACCCACCAGGCTGTGCAGCCTCTCCAGCTGACGATGGGGGTACATCTGGAGACGTTTCTGAAGTTGGCGCGTAAATCTCTCCGATCTCAATAAATGCATCGCCTCGTAACGTAGATGTATCCGTGTTCGTTGGAGAAGCTGGTGTATGTGGTTGCTTCTCATCCATGAAAGTGTCTCCCGTCATGGTGCGTGATGGGGCCATTTTTGCGGGGTGAAAGCGAGCAACCACAAGGCAAGAACAACCGACAAGACAATAACAGAAGACACCAAATAACTCTTGCGCGGATCGCGGACTACGAGGCAGACGCGCTGAATGAGAATCAAATGTGGCTCAACATCTGGAGAGTTGTGGCGGGTGCATGCTCTTGTAACAGCGAGAAATGGAATGCAGGAGATCTCCTTACACGGGACTGAACGTCAATGCGTTCGTCTTAGCCCCCAGAAATCTTGCATGTCAAAAATCATTGGTTGAGAAAGCGCATGTTCAGCTTCGTTCGGGGAGCACCGCCTCAAGTCAATGTTGCATTCCTTAGCTCCGCCTCCCTCCACATCAACATCAATGTTTTACTGGGGCTTCAGATCCTTCTCGCGCACCCCAGCACCATGCCTGTAGAGCTGGCCTGTAAGGTCCTCTATGAGCTGGTACTCAACCCAGCCTGCACGGTTGTATATCAGCTTGTGGACTCTGAATACGCCCTTTATACGAGCACCTCCTTGAATTACGGCCATGTGCACTATCTGGCCCTGTCTGTATCTTGCTCTTGCCTGCCAGTGTCAGTAGGACGATCACTAACTAGCAGACAATCAATTACCAGAGCAGCGTTCTCGCCTGCATCAGCAACGCCTGATTTTGTGAGCGGCTCCTGTGTGTGCTCCTCTTGTGTGTGCTCATCCTGCGTGATTGGGTCAGCCTTATTAGGTGGCAAAGGTCTTACTACGGCGCGACCGACCTCGACCGTCTGAGCGGGTTGAACCTCAAGTTCGTTCGTAGACATCGCGCCGCAAACGTGAATCGCTGTAAATGTCAATGTATCTGAGGAGAGGTCTTGTGAATGATGTCCTTGACAAGCAGGGCGCTGTCTGATAATATACCTACAGCCCGGTTGCTGCAGGCCTCCTAGGCAACTGATTGCCTAGGGCTGCGAAGAGATTTGGCCCCCATTGAAGGCGGGTAAGTTTGCATAGCCGCATCAACACTTGCATAATACCTACCGATATAAGCTATCAAACCTCGAAGTGAAACGTCACAGCTCCCGCTGTCAGCACAAAGACAATCAAGGCACCAAGACACGGCAGCCTATCGATGCTGATAATCACCTGAACATGGCAAGAGGATGAGATGAATGTAGATGAGTGACGCATACTTTCGGCCCCCACTGTGGACGTGGATAAGGGTCGGTAAGCGCGCTAGTGCTTAGCTCGAGCGGGCGGGGTCTGTCGCTGCTGAATGCGAACCACTCTGCCGTGTGAACGATCTCCTCAAATATGGGGGCTGAAAGCCTTCCTTAGGCGAGCAAATAAATCAGTGTATATGAATGTTGTAGCGACACCTCGCAGCCTCGAGACACCGAGCTGCTCTGAGTAACACGCACAATGAGCACAAACCCAGACTCGTCCCTGCCCATTGTGAGAGCTATGGACATCGATTCGACCTCACAACAAGCCAATCCTTATAGCGGTCAAATCATCCATGCTGCCATTCAGGTTGAGTCGATAGAGCCTGTCGCGCAAGCTGTCGGACCTTTGTCAGCGGACGCTTCATTGGAAGCAAGCAGTTCAGCTGCTGAAGATGAAGCCGAAAAAGAGCGCGCCGATAACATGCGAATGTGGTGGAACGAAGCTATCGCCAAGAACATGAATCTGCCTGAGGGGTACGAGCACGTTGCTGTGCTTATCGTCAAGTGGGCTGACGAACTCGATGAGCTCAAGACAAGAACTGAGGTACGTCAAAGTCGGCCAGCTTAACGTCGACGTTGGAATGTACTAACGCATGAAAGGCGCTAGAACTCGAGACCTTGTTCCGCGATCGATTCCACTACCACACCGAGACCGTCGAACTGAACGTGAAGGGTAAAGCACAGCTACAGCTCAACAGTCGTATCAGCAGCTTTGCTGCAGAACACAACGGACCGAACAACCTGCTTATCATCTATTACACGGGCCATGGCGTATATTTTGAGGACAAGAAGTTTCTGCAGCTAGCTGCATGTGCCAATCCAGCGAACGGCAAGGGACTCTATCAGGACGCACACGCAAATTGGAACAAAGCGGAAGATATTCTCAAAGCAGATGAGGTTGACGCCGACGTATTAACCATACTGGACGCTTGTTACGCCAGTAATATAACAAAGTCAGCGGTGCAAACGAACAAGAAGTTTGAGCTACTTAGTGCGTGTGGGCTCGATCAGACGACTGCGGCACCAGGTCCTAACTCGTTCACCCGAGCCTTGATCGATAACCTGAAGGATCTTCTCGCAGAGTATGGCGACAAGCCGTTCAACACATTCCACATCAATCAGCGTGTATGTATGGACCAACGGCGTCGTGAATGCCCATCGCATTTGTGGTACCGGCTCCATAGTGACTCGAACATTCTTCTGGCGCCGTTGAAGGGAGCAGCAAAGCAGTTCCAACAGAAAACAAACGTTGCGCGCAACCCTAGAGGGTATCTGACGTTGAGATTCGCCCTTAGAGATGAGAGCTTGAACAAAGAGCAGATCGAAGTCTTGACCAGGAGCCTGGCAAAAGCATTTGAGAACAAGAAGATGATTGGCCTGAAGAAGATCGATTGGATCAACATCAAATCTGCGAAGGTGTCATACTTTGAGCGGGTTGGACTAGCTATGTATGCTGTCGCGCAGTGGAAGAAATTCCTAGCAAAGAAGCGGGAGGAGAAAGGATGGCAAAAGGCAGCCGAAGCCATGGACGTGGACATGGATCAACGCTCACCATTGCCTTCATCAACACGCAAGCGCTCTTGCGATGTGCTTGATCATCTCCCGGGTGCCAAGCGGCGGGCTACTGACACTTCGCAACCGCCATTGTCGCCAGTGTCGAACTCGTCGCGCAGTCATGAAGAGCTGTAAGATGCATTGCATGTGGTGCAAACCCCTTCAGGGCTGTTTTGTTTCGTTGTTCTAGCGTTATCGTTGCTTGGATTTCTAGGATACCCGTAGCTACGTGCTACTTGTGCAAAGTCGATATATGTATACATGTTCTTGGTTTTATCTCGCAACTGTTCTTACTTCCTGTTTCATCGTATTCAGTATGGGAAGGGACTGGCATGCGTCAGACGCGTCTTGGTCCGTCGCAGACCATCGCTTGTAAGTGAAAGACCACAAAAGTGAAGAGTGAACGTGAACAGTCGGACTGTACAGCTGTCCGTACTGCAAGACAATGGAGTCTACAGACCGTAAGACGCCTTGCACATATCCATCGCTTCTTCTCAACGTTGACGTCACCATAGACTCATTCTCGCACTAGCGCCACACGTCTCTACACCACACGCCATCACCGAGGACTGCGACGAGCACTGGCGTATATGTTTCAACCCTGATATCGCTGGCACAATCATGGACGAACCACGACTGATCAGTAAGATTACTGTATTGCAACTTTACCCAAATCTCGCCAAAGCATGGGAGGCGCAACCAGAGAAGCAAAAGATTGAAGCACAACGTATCGAGCAGAAATCCATTACCTTCATGCGTCGGCTCAACAACGCCAGATCGAGCCTGTACCTACCGAAACCACCAGATCTTGGCGTTGCCTGCGATCAGCATCTCTTACCTGGAATGAGAAGACACTGGGGCAAACCCAGGACATGCACGACGCATCCTTCGGATCAAGCATCCTTCGGAGTATGCAAATGTTGTCGCGTTGACCACCAGATGCAGCTCAGCACCTCACGCGACCGCCAATTTGTTGCGACAAGAGGTGCGCGGGTGCCCGTTTGCTCAAATTGCGAGCATCTGTCACCATCGAGCGGCTCAATCGCCATGTCAAATGCCATCGCCACCTGAGAAACAAGGCTGGTCTCTCAGGCGTTCGACCCCCAGTGCCAGTGCTATATCGCGCAATTCCCGGACAATAACGTTGATCTCAGCCATTATCCTTCACCCAATCCTTCCAGTGGGGGTTTCTTATGAATTCCTCAATCGCCTCCCTCATCTTAAACAGGTTAGAAGCAAAGAAACCCATCTTGTTGCAGAACAAGTCAACAGTGAGCTTGGATGGGTCTCAGATAGACTCGATGTTCCAGCCCCTGCCAACTAGTACCTTCTCAATGTCCACAACAAGGCTGGTGTTACGGCTAGGCCTCACTCCATGAGAGCCGCCCCTATATCACCGTGTGCAGCCTCTGCCTTGTCTCCTTAGAGGATTGCATCTGTTTCATCCTGAGGTTGCTTCGCTATGTTTTACAGCTGGCCTAAGGGGCGTTGTCAATCTCTTGATCACGCCGGGACTGGAAGAAAGCTTGGAATACCCTAAAGGGGGATACCTTCTGCCAAAAAGTCTCATACTGACTGCTTCGATTGGGTACTTAGAGGACATTATTGGAGCAGTTAGTCCTGACTACTTACCATTTACTACTGACTGTGCACGTGGGGCTTGAGCTTGAGCCATATAAACCTTGCAGAGTGTCATCCCAAGCTCTTTCTTCTTTGTGTGGACCTTGTAAAGTGTTCCAGGAGCCCTTAATATATCCAGTCTCAATACAATGCCTTCTCCTATTGCATATCAACCTACGGTGATAACAACTAGGCGTTCATACAGCCTTCCACATCCAATTTTGCTAGACTGATGCAGATGTAATATTTTCTAACATCGAGGGATGACCAATCCTTCTTAGTAAGAGGCAGTTTTCGGCTAGAAAGGTGGACTAGCTAAAGGAAAGTAGGGTTGCGGCAGGCAAATGCGGTCGATGAAGATCCCGTATGCGATATCAGGTTCTTCAAACTCTTGCACCCTTCATCCTGACCTTCACACCGTCCGCTGGACACCCGGTCAAGCTGAGTTTAGTCCTGAAGTAGCCTTGGCCACCATTCTCCACGCTCTCCCAGCTATTACTAACACCAACAACTTCCTCAAATCGCTGAGCAAGCCTTACGAGCACATAACCGGCTTCCGTCAGTGCGAACTGTCTCGATTCAGTATGATGGCTGCACAAAAAAGGGCGGGGCAACACAAACCTGCTGTCCAATACAGATCCTCGGTCCGCCATTGAATGGCAGATACTCCCATCCGGACTTCCTTCCATCCCAGCGATCGGGACGGAACTCATCGGCATCTTGACCCCAGAGGTCCTTGCGACGTTGCACCACATACACGCAGTATTCAACCCGTGTACCCTTTCGTACGTACACAGGCTTGTCACCGTTCGGCCCGCCACCCCTGGGAATTGTAGTGTCCTTTAAAGCACAACGTCCATCGAGAGGAACAACTGGGTGGAGACGAAGTGTCTCGTTCAAGACCCACTGAAGATAGTTGCAGGACTTCAGGCTTGCAAAAGTGATGTTGCGGGGGTTGTTGTAGGTGCCGAAATTCTCCAGCACGATGGCACGGAGCTTCCGATAGACTTCTGGGTGCTTTATTAAAAGCGTGTAGACAAACGAAAGAAGCGAGGCTGTTGTGTCGCGACCAGCGAGCAGGATGGAGATCATGTGTGATCGAAGCTCGATGGGGTCTTGTGTCGATTCTGCAAGTGCGTCGAGAAACACGTACTTCTGCTTTCCATTGGACGTTTCCTTCTCAGATATCTTCTCCTTGGCAAGAGCTTTCTGTACGTAGTGGTCGATGAACTGCCAGCAGATGTCGCGATGTCGTCTGAAGTTCTTATCAAAAGCCAGCCACCATAATTCACCCATGCGAGCAGCCATAGCGACTGCGGCCTGAGACTGGTCAAATGAAATTGCGAAGTCCTTCTCGTTGACAGGCATGGGCGGACGGCTTGAAGTGTAGTCCGACAGGTTTGCAAGTTGCGAGTCTACGCTCTCACCAAAGAGAAATTCGGTGGCAGAATCAATCGTCAACCTGAAGAAGAGCGGCTGAATATCTATGACATCTGTCCAGCCATCTTTGTTGATAGGTAGAACGCGCATGAGGTTCTTGACGTGCTCTTCCTCGAGGTCAAGGTCGCTGACTTGCTCACGAGCAAACTGAGGTCGCAGCAGGTTTCGCGCATGTTGCCATTCTGCGCCGTCTGTAGAGAACTGTGAAGCCAGTCAATACTGCTTGAGATACGTCAACACGATGAAGTGTAGAATGGTAATGCTCACAATGCCTTTTCCAAGCAGAGGAGCGAAGCTTTCGTTCCTTGTCTCACCTAGTCCGAAGTCCTTGAATTGTGTGGCAAGGACGGCCTGAATGTTCATTGGGTCGACTGTGAAGGCAGTTCTTGTGCCCAAAATCTTCTGCCCGAAGGTTGTAATGTTCTTTCCTTCGTCGGCACAAGCATTGTCAACACGTTCTTTCACGTGTTCAGGGACTCGCGATTTCTTATCCGCCGCAATGATTCTTAACACATTTCGAATACCCTGAATATCGAAGAGCCTGAATTGATATGCGGGCTCGCAGCCTAGTCTCTTAGCTGCATTGCGATGGTGGCGCTCTGTGAGGAAGTATACAACGATCTTGTAGAGAACAAACGACACACCTGCCCAGAGGGCGAGAAGTATGGTGTTGTGCATGACGTCTGTCGGGGTCCACGCCGTCGATGCAGGTCGATGTGTCTGCTGGTTCGAGGGGTGTATAGCTTCAATTCTTGGGCGGCCTCAAGGAGATATTGAAGTCGCTGCCTGTCAGCCACGAGGGCAGCTTGCTGCATTTGCCGGTTAGAGGCCGTCTTACATGTCCCGCGGCACGCACCCCATGTCGCCGTTACTTAGTGGTATGCTAGTACAGTCGGACCCTCTTTCCACCGCTCCAGCAGGTCCTCCGAACGTTCCTTTGTCTGCTCCACCTCTTCCCACGTCGGAAACGTTACGAGAGCATGTTATCTCTTCGTCGTGATTTGGATCTCTGATGAAGAACTCCCCTGACCCTTCGCTTAATACGGCAGCTTGGTGTTCCGACCATTCTTTCGGACATTTCAACTTTTCCAGACTAGATTATTGACTGGGACTTGAATACCAAGGGGTGGTCTGACGCACAGTAAGCGGTCGAACTTCACGCCGTCTACTCCTGGGCTAGCGGGACGCTCCCGGCTCGCATCCCGGACAACGCCTCGGAGCCCTCGTGTTCTTCATCTACAGAGTTAACAACAAGTAATCGCCAAATATAATACTCAATTAGGCCTGACACGGTCCGCTCTGTGGTCTTTTTGGGCTTGATTAGGCAACTTATTTGGCGATTACTTGTTTGTTGACAACTCTGTTCATCTATGAGATATCGAAATTTTGCGTGTGGATCACAGGAAGGTTGCTGTTGCCAGAATGTACCTAGTACTGTTCACGTGGCTAGCGGCGGACGAGGGCCTTCAACGATCGTCTCTTGAAGGAAGCATGTTGCTTGGACGGTCGGGTGGCGCCAAGAGTTCCGAGCATGCTGACAACGGGGACAAATGCAGGGTCAATTGTTTGATGGCAGGGTAACAGTGCATAGTCAAATTACCCAGATGGCAAGGCTCTTCTGAAAGGAAGAGCAAGATAAATATCGGACGATGTTGTGTTACGTGAAAGAGATGATGTTGGTGTTGAGTTTGCGTGCAACCGCATACATGCACATGGCTGGAGCTTATGGGTGACTTGTAGTGTTTGCTGACCCCCTTCTCTTTTTGAGTATGTGAGATCCCACCAAATGTTTGACTTGGGACCTGGATGATATGGGTATCACACTTACCGCGCAGGCAAGCAGATTTTAATAGGGATGACAATGGTCTCCCTACTGGCGACAGCGTTGCTCCATACTACGTTAGAGGTGGTAGTGAAGGAAGGGTAGCGGGTTCATGACGGTGATGCTATCTATGATAACAGGCTTGGCAGAAGCAGAGGTTGTGATTGGTGGTGAAGGTATGGGTCAGGGTCTAGTACCTAAGAATATGCTCCCGGCAGTCTCAGACTCTTGCATCACCGTACCACTCTTCTCCCTTCAGTATGTGGTCTGTGCACAAGGGGGGGTCAGCAACTATTACAAGCCATTATATTGACCTCTAATGTTGTCACATTGAGGTGCAAGGTCGCAGAACAGTGTTATTGTAAACATGGGTCTTCTCTATATTCAAGTCCAACTAACCATAAATACTCTTTTGGTATCGTTCATGAAGGTCGTCACTCGTAGACTCAGCATTTAGAGTTCATCCCTTTTCCTCATGGCTCGCCTCCTGAGATTTAAGCCTGTACACACCAACCGAGTGCCTCTCAATCTCAGCCTCGAAACGGCCACCAGAAGCAAGAGTGCCAACTTGCTGACCCCAGAGCGCAGGGTGCATGGTCTCAACACCGTCGGCATACGATATAGCAGTCGTGTTGAACCTGGTAGTGCTGTTGCTGCTGATTTGTACAGTAGTACCGTTCATACCAGCCAGAACAGCGCCAGCCTCAGCCTCAGACATACGGTTTGCCCAAAAGTCGTAGACATCCCAGATCTGACTGAGCTCAGGTGGAGCACGGTAAGCGCCCGCAGTGCACTCGTCGAAGAAGACCTCGTCGATGGTAGCATTCATCGTGCGAGTAGTGTTTTCAGCATTGAGCCGAGGCGATCGCCGTTGCCCATGGTTCGAGTCCAGAGAGGGATCTCACAAGCGATGATGCCCTAGCCTCCAATTGAGTTTGTGCAAGACATCAAACTCTTTGGGAATGAGCAACGCAGTAAGATCACTGGAGAATCTTCGTGTCCTATGACGGCTACATGTGTCTCACAGTCTCGCAGGATTGCATGTTTGACTGCGCTCAAAGAACGTATCATGTAAGTTCGGGTACATGGGCCGACATTTTGAGAACCAACCTCTATACTCCACAAGTCACTGCAAGAACGAACAGCCATCTTTCATGTCCTTTCTCCGCAACGTGCAGCTGCGGGCGGGCACACCTCTGTCTCTGGAAACAAATCCTCTACACTTCCGTCAGTTTCCCGCCTTCTCTGCCTCAGCGGAGCACACCCGACGAGCCGAACATCTGCTTGCACATTTTGCAAAGCCCATGCAGCCGGCTGACAGCCGAGAAAGATCGACATCAAGATGACCGGTGAATGGTTGACGGTCAGACCCGCAGCAGAACCTCAAGCTCCAACAGTTGTCTAACTTCAGAGAGACTTGTAGCCGCCACCCTACTGCACTCCACACTTGCACTAAGCTTAGGCACCTTCACAATGGGCACGCGAGACCGAGAACAATTCGTGAATAATTACCATACATCATTAATGAGGCAGAAAGTACCACAAGAGTTCTTAACCTATCAAGTCGACACACATCGTGCCGTCGGAGCCCAAAAACACGCTCGTCTATTATCTTTAGAACATGCATCTAATCCAAGCATTCTTCTTATACGCTCTACCCCAATGAACTCCGTTCTAATCATTCTTAACTCCTCCATCAAGAACGCGCAGCAACCCTCTTTCCCCCACACCCCGTACAAATCCCATCCTTCTCAACCTTCAAACACCACAACTTCACACCCTCACTCTTATCACTCCCTTCATACACCCTCACTGGCTTCGATTTCCCCTCCTCTGTTAAACATCGTCAGCAATCTCCTCTCACCTTCACCACTCTTATTATTTCGAGACACATACCTTGCTCATGAACCGACTTCGGCTCCGGAGTATGCCACCGCTCAACCTCATCGTAGCAGGCTGCCCAGTCGTACTCTTGTGCTTCTGAGAGAACGGTCTCGGGGATCACCATTGTGGAGGCGCCGGCGGAGTAGTATTCTAGGGCTCGGCGTTGGGCGCGACAGTGGCCTGTTGGGTGGGTGTGAGGTGGTGAGTTGGTCATTGTGGTGTGGCGATATCTGTAGTTGTGTCTGTTGAGTAAAGATAGGTAGGTAGGTAAATAGATGTGATGTTGGTAGTGAAATTGATTTGTATTAATAAAAAGAGTCGAGGTACGGCACAGTGAGGTGCTTTTATATAGATTGAGGCTCAGCTGCAGTGCGGCTGAGTCGCAGAGGCACTATTTCAGTGCAAAGGTACGAAAGCTCAGGAGAGTTGTGGTGTTGTCGAGTGGTGTTGTCTGCTGGTATTTTGGTGGTGAGATCGATGGTCCGTGGGATATCACCTCATGGTCATTCATGCCACTCACAACCTCGGGCGGAGCGGTGAGAAGTCGAAACAAGCACATGATCTGCAGATCTTCTCGTTTTGCAATAAGGTTATTGCTTTGATATATCGTTCAGTTTCGTTGATGTTGCCTTGTGACTTGTCATCGTATTGTCGCTGCTGCTTGCTGCGGTGTCACCTCCTGCCGCAATGCGACGTGACTGCCTCCAGCACTCAGGGAAAGCATTGATTGTGCGATTGCATATGCCTTGCCTTGCACACGCGAGATGCTTTCCGTGAAAACGAACAGACCTTCACCATATGTCTGATTCCGCTACGGAAGCCAGGTGAAAGCGAGATGTGCGAGATGAGAGCTCTCGCGTGGAAGCTCGCTCCCATGAGCCTGCCTGGCAAACAGGTACTTTCCAATTATTCTACCGTTTGCCATCATCCCCACCACTGCCATCAAGTCAACCACCTTTCCGTTAACAGAACGTTTGCTACTATTGGAAATGCAGCAAAAGCGTGTCGACTCCACAACCGCTCAAATTCACGATGCACCAAAGGCCAAGCGGCAAAAGCGCGCACCGGCACCATTCGCCTTCTATCCGAAACAATGGACGACAGTACGCACATTCGATAACAAAGTCTCTCTGCTGAGACTGCAGCGTGGAGGCCCTCAGCTTATCGTCAAGAAGGTCCTCAGGATCGAGCCCAACTCCGCCAATGACCCAAAGCCCTTCGAGATGCGCGCTCTTGCCTTGCTGCCTAGTTGCAACAGGATCGTCCATGCCCTCACATGCGTTGCGTCTGAGGACCCCGACTTCGGCATTGCGCTCTTTAAGTACTACCCCTTGGGCGATTTAGCGGTATGGAAAGATTGCGAGTTTGACCGCAAGAACTTCAAGCCGGTGCCAGAGAGTTGTATTTGGAGGTTCTTCTTGCAGATGGCACAAGCTCTGGCGTTTATCCAAGGCGAAATCGGACCAGGAACCGTGGAGCGACACCTCATACTGCATCGAGACATCAAACCGAAGAACGTCTTGGTGGTGGACATCGGCACCACGTACCCGTCTTTCAAATTACATGACTTCGGCTGTGCCACGGTCTGGCGAGAGAGCAAGCAACACCAGCTATCTCATTGCGGGACATATGATTGGCAACCTCCAGAGAACCCTCAGATCAACACCACGGCGGCAGAGGTTTGGGCGCTAGGTGCTTGCGTTCACTTCCTCGCGACGGGACAAAAACCGATTGCGAACACACATGAGAATAGAGCCGCTTGTTTGGAGAGAGCGAGGAGGCATTCAGGAGAACTGGAAGAGCACTCGTCGGAGCGAGACTATTACTCCTCGTCGAATCGATACTATGCGGCCAAGGTTCCAAGACGGGTGATTCCAATCAATCTTGACGCAGAAACACAGATTCGTCGCGGTATCGCAAACCGAGGATTTCTCAACCACCAGTATAGCGACGAGTTGAACGACTGGATGACTCGTTGTTTGCAGTTCGCACCTGCGAAGCGACCGACGACGGCGGGACTGATGTCCGGTATGGGGGCCACGGCGCAAGGTTTGCTGAAGCGAATGGGAGGCGCGGCGGCGCTGGCGGACATGGAGGTGACGTTCTAGTCATCATTCTTCCAGATCCTCACGATATGTAGCTTCTCCCAACCAGCCTTCTTTCCACTTGTGCCCACCGTTTCTGCTTGCCACCCAGATCCCCAGTCTCTTATCTGCTGCTTGACGATGTCTGGCTTGTTCTGTGCACACAACAGCACGTAACCCACTCCGCGCCCTTTGCTCAATATGTCTGGTATCTGCTCTAACATCCTGTTCGTCACCACCATGCCATCCTCTCCACCCGCATATGATAGCTCTAGCAGGTACGAATCCTGCTCGAAGCTGGTCTTTGTTTTGCCCTCAGGTACGGCGTTGTAGTCGGTATGGCGCGAGAAGTCGGGCAGCTCGGCTGGGACGTATGGTGGGTTGAAGATGAAGACATCGATAGAGTGCGGGCGGATTGATGACGCCAGGTCGCCGTTCACGATATCCAGGAAGATAGATCGTTCTTCATGTTGTTCTTCGTCTTTGACTGCTGTCGATACGGTCTGTGAGGCTGCCTGACAAGCGAAACTGTTGATGTCAGTCCCGAGTGTTAGTATGTCATGCCGACCAAAAATGCTGCGCGCGTTTGCAGCAACAAAAGCTAGAACGACGCCTGAGCCAACGCCCACCTCGAGCACCAACGGTGGGGCTGTCGACTGCAGGAATCGCTCTGATAGGAACGCAGATTCGGTTGACGATGACAGTGTATCGAGCAGCAGATATGAATCTTCTGCTGGCTCGTAAACACGATCGAAGCAGACGTGTGAGGTCGAAGGCGTCGGCAGCATGTTTGTCGATTGCGGCATTCCGGAGCGGTGCTCGAAAAGATTGGTCAATGTGCTCCGGACCCTCACCACGCTAGCCGAGGCTGAGGTCATCGAGCTTCTCGATGATCATGAATTCATCACTCGGTCTCGGGCTTTCATCTTCTACAGCCCCAAAAGCTCCAATCAATCACAATGAGGACGTATTCGCGATTACTGGCTGTAGCAACAGACGCGGGCGCTGCGAAAGGGCCTTTCCGACCTGCTCCAGCAGCGTTACTGCCACCAATTCCACTCTACAGGACATTGCTACGAACGCATCGAAAGGTGCTGCCTGTAGAGCAACGGCTGCTTGGCGACATGTATATCAAGGCTGAGTTCAGAGCACACAAGGACATCGACAACCCTGTTCAGATCGTTGGTGCTTCAACTATCACACGTGATTGTACATGTTACTGACCGCAACAAAGATTGGATTTCTTTCAGAATGGCAAATGTACGCACAAGCGTTACAAGGCGATACCTGGAGAGGAGAGAAGATGGACAAGGCCAAGATTGATAAAATGAGCGGTACGTGAATACACCGACAGGAGCTGCTGTATACTGATGAAGCGCAGACCAGCAAATCGGTCAGCTATACGAGCTGATGCAAGCGATTCAGAAGCAAAACAGTGAAGACGCCGAGGTTGAGGAAGCCGACGTCGTGGTGCCACTCGACGGGCCAAAGAAGCCTGATCAGTGATGTCCTGGTGGTGAATATCGACTGCCACTTCAATGCTCAAAGACGAACGACGAGGGCCTCACGATCGACAGCATGCGTACAAACAGGATCATGGACGCTTCACAGAGACCCGAAGATGTACTATATATGTTCAGCAAATATCACACCTTACACCAACACCCTCCCCGTCCACCTTGATCAACACCACCAACGGCCAGCAACCTGGTGCCTCCATTGCAGCGCCCTCGGATATCGTGCATACCGTCGAAAACAGTCGGTTCACAGATCTTCTCTAAAATGTGTGGCTGTACCCTGTACGATTCTCCCACGTGCGGGCATTCCTGGATTTCGATGTCACAGCCCTGCGGTTTCCTCTCCGATCTCCTTAGCTGCCCGAATCGACAAACCTACCAGACCCTCATCGCACCTCCGTTTACCTGTCCGCAGTGCAACGGTGGTTTTGCAGACCGCGAGACCATCGAGATGGTGCAAGGACCTTGGGGCTGTAACCAGCTGATTCGCAGCCACATTGGAGGTAGCCACGGCATACCTGGCTCTTGGGGTAATGTACCGCTGGCGATGAACAACTGGGGCGGAGGTCTGGGAATGGGTATGCCTTCAAGCATGGCATTAACATCGAGTCGGGCGATGGTACCAGTCAACGGGTATGGACACGACCACCGGCTGACTGGGCCATATGGCTCCTATCCAGCGATCTGTAGTGGATACGGCTCTTTTGGCAACGGCATGATCATGGACGATGGCTTCGTGCATGACTACGATTACGGCTACGACGGACGAAGGCGAAGGAGGCACAAGAGCAGTTCAAGGTATGTCTACCGTCACTCGTCAAAGCCAGCGACGAACTGTACGGTCATGTAGCATTTGTTGTGTCGCTGAGGTCGGTAGGCATAACAGGTGTTGTGCATTTTTCAAGAACTGGTATTTGTCAAACGACGAAACGCATTCTTCCCACCTTCCCTTCATTCACAGTATTGATGTTGCGAATGCACAATCAAAAGTACCGTCATACACCTTTGCATATCAGTCACGTTCCCAGGATTAATATACGTACCACCGAAGAGAGCCAATCACAAGCACCTCGGTCTCCGCCGCAGAGACCGCCGGCCCCGCTACACGCGAAAGCTTGCAGCTCTCCCTCCTTCACGCCGCTCGTCAGTCTACACTGGCGCTACGGCTTTGACGCCACCTACGCAGTCCCAGCCTTCGCTTTAGCTCCATAAAAACGTCGCAAGAACATACCACCACCTGCTCACCCCTAAGTACCAGGCAGCAGCGGGGTACTTCAGGCCAGAACCCTCGCATAAGCTCCAAACAAGCTCCGGACACCACGTCACTCCACCGTCAACCTCTCATACATACCAACAACATGGCCGGAACGTTCTTCGAAGACCTGTGGGAGTCCATCTTCACTCCTGGCCCTACGCCGACCCTCCTCATCGCAACCAACGCCTCCTTCGCCGCCCTCCAGCTCCTCTTCTTCGCGCTCTTCATCGGCACATACAGCATCCATTTCGTAGTCCTGTCTTTCCTCACCGGCGGCCTCTGGTATGGAATTAACTGGTTCGCAAAGGAGATCCGGATAGCGCAAAAGGCAGAAGAGGAGGCCAAGCGCATTCGCGCCGAGAGACGCGGAAGCCAGAAGGACACAGCTGGCGACGGAGAGCAAGCGGACATCGACACAGGGGATGACACGGAAGTCGACGCTAAAGAGGAGGTGCAGAAGCAGAGCGAGGGGCTAGCGAAGAAGGAGAAGCGTGTGCCTAGACCAGAGACACAGAGCACGGTGTTTGTGGAGAGGCCGAGCGAGAGGGAGGAGACGCCGCCTGCTGTACCTGCGAGTACTTATGGTGGTGGACCAGTTCGAGGTAGCACGACGGGCGCATCTACTCAGCTGGCGCCGCTGGTGGATGATGCGCTGAAGAAGAGGAAGGGAGGGTTGGGCGAGAGCACTGGGGATTTGAGTACGGACAGCGAGTGGGATAAGCTCTCTGAGGACTCAGAGGAGCGATGAGATACCCGCGATAGACCCTTCCTGTTGTTTGTACTACTCGACTGGTTACGAACTCCACGGTGTTATCAATGAGCGCCCATACGCAACCCTGTATGTATCCCACGTGAACACGCGCTTCGTTCTTCTGCTATGATGGAACTTCCACAGTGATCGAGACTACCTACCCAGACCAGCAGACAGCTTAGTCCAGGCAGCATGTTATCGTCAGCATACTCACCTTACATATGTCCGTCTTCCCCACTATGCGAACGCCTGGCTTTGGCGCCCAAGCTATGCCCCACCATGATGCAGGTGCCAACCATCACAGTGCACGTTTGAGACGCCAGGCACCTGCAATTGCACCACACACCTGACAGATGAAGACGCGTAATCCTCCACCACACCGGTAGCGAACCTGGAGCCCGGATCATTCACAAGCCGACCCTCTCTTCACCGGCGCTGGTCCCTGCATCCCCACACATTCCACCATGACCTCCCGCAATGCGCCCATGAGCGTGGCCGAAGTGGTCGCGCAGGCCGGCAACTACACATACAATGCGCACATACCGCTGGCGAACTGGCTGCGCACAGCGAATACTATGCAGAAAGAAGTGTGCTGCACAAGCCGGTACCATCGTTCGAAGCTGACACGTCCAGGCGCAAGTCTACGAAGCAGAGGGCAACGATGCGCAGACATACCTGCTCCTCTACAGACACGCCGACCTTGTCCTCCAACATCTACAATCCCATCCAGACAAGAGCAAGCCCGAGAACCGAAAAGCGCTCAATGCTGCGACTGCCGCCGTGCGCAGCGACCTGAAGAAGCTCGAGCAGATTGCGCCGCGGATAAAGAGGAGGCATGAGGAGTATCAGGAGAGACGAGGGCGGCAGTTGGAAGCTCTGAAGGCATTGGAGGGCAAGCATGCAAAGGCGCTATCTCAGGAGCTTGACGGGCTCTCGATACAGGACAGAGCTTCACAACGAACGTCTTATGGCGAAAGGCCAGCACTGGACGCGCGGAACCTAGACAACCATTCCTTGGCGGCGAGACTTGCACAGAGAGAAGTGCGGCGGCGAGACACGCAGCGCAGAAGTGTACGGCAGGCTGGAGTGTCGGAAGAGGAGGAGCAGGAGCGGAGGACGGGCGGCGTCTGGGGCACATGGGACGACGAGTATGCGCGACAGAGTCGGCCTGGGGATGATCTGTCAAGCCAGATCCAGGAAGTTGCGCGCTTGCAGCGAGATGGGCAGCGGACACCGTACTCTCAGGTAGGGCATATACTACTAAACGTGCAAGGAGTGGGCGTCACTGACAGTTACAGCGCCCAACTTCGCAATCTTCCACATCGACGTACAACTACCCCTCCGTACCTCATACATCCGCGCAAGATCGATGGTCACAGTCCAGCCCGCAAGGTCCCTCATTGCCCGCCCGCCCACCAAAAGAGCAAATCTACAGATCCTCAGGCGCGCCCTCACTCCCACCACCACTCCCTCCCAAACCCTCTACACCGTTACAGTCAAGTCCATACAACCGCTCACAGCCCCCTCCCATACCAGGCAAATACACCTCCACCCCCAACGCCCCTCCAGTTCCCGGGAAACACGCCCCCGACCGCCCCCCTACGCTTCCTAACGAGCTCGACTCCTTCACATTCGAGCCGTCTGCCTTCCTCGAAAACGGGGACGCGCTACGCCCTGTCTTCCTGCCCTCACAGTTACGCTCAAAGTTCCTTGCTAGCGCAAGCCACAACACGCGGCTCAACCTGGAGACGTGCGGCATGCTGTGCGGGATCCTGAAGAACAACGCTTTATTCATCACGCGCCTGATTATCCCCGAGCAGACGAGCACCAGCGATACATGCGAGACACTCAACGAGGAGGAACTATTCGATTACTGCGATAAAGAAGAGTTGTTGGTGATTGGCTGGATCCATACGCATCCGACCCAGACATGCTTTATGAGTAGTCGCGATTTGCACACGCATGTTGGCTATCAGGTCATGATGGCCGAGTCCATAGCGATTGTCTGTGCGCCGTCGAAACAGCCTAGTTGGGGCTGCTTCAGGTTGACGGATCCGCCGGGCAAGCAGGCGATTCTGAGCTGTAGTAAGCCCGGTATCTTTCACCCACACGACGTTGACAACATGTACACGGAGGCAATGAAGCCGGGTCATGTGGTCGAACTGCAGGACGCGCCCCTTGAGATCGTGGATATGCGGCCGAAGAAGAGTTATACTTGAATACGGAACAGACGGGGATGGAGATTGCTGAGTGATCGACAGAGTCGATGTTCTCGAGGATTGAACCTGCATAGCGTTTGGCGTTTGGGTGCATCATCTAGATGAGCGTCCTATTGAGGTTTCAGAGCATGGCATCTGGATCTAAGCGCTCGGGAAAACGTCGTCCAGTAGGATCCAGATAGGTAGTAATTATGTCTATTGTGTCTAGGTACGCCACATGACGCCTTGCTAGATCTATCATGGATATCGTCAAATCATGCACCCGTCTACTTATCAGCCATTTCCTCCTCCACCCACTCCCGCCACTCCTTCCACTCATTATACTCTAAACTCACCTTCTTCCCCTGATACCTTATAACCTTCAGCCCCACCTTCTGCCAATCATCCTTCCTCCCGCTCCACCCCGCCTTGCGCATCAGGCTCGCCAGCGCTTCCTCTTTCGTCCACCCTTGTTCTCGTGCTACGTCTGGCAGGTATGTCGACCCGTACCGGCGCCCGTGGTATGTGAACGAGAGCCGTATGCCGTGCGTCCCGATGTCCCAGGCCAAAGGGTCGGAATTGGGGGTGGGCTCGAAGTTTGTGAGCAGCGTGACGGCGCATTGGAGGGAGGGGAGTTCGCGTGAGGTGATGGGGGTGAAGCGTGTGTCGTCGAACGCACTGTTGGAGTTAGGTGTCATGTCTCTCTACTCTCTGCTCTTCTCTGCCCTCTACTGCTCATCTCTCAACTCGTCTGCATGAATACTGGGAACGGGGAGGGTAAGAAGTACCTAGTCAACGCATAACTGCCCAAGCCCTCCTCCAGATCCAACGGCTCAAACGTCCCGATACAACCCCTTAGTCTCTTATCCCCGCTTCGCGACATGGCGTTCCACGTCACGAATAGTGGATGGTCTTCCTGCGTACCCTCTGCTTTCTGCAGCGCCCTGCCAAGTGAGGTCACGCTTGTCCCTGCGCTGCTGGCACCGCTGATTGTAGAACCGCTAGGTGTGGACGCTACGCTAGACGAACTGCCGCTTGCCGGCGACAGGAGGCGCGATATGGCGGCGGGTTTGGCAGGTGGATCAGCGTCGGCTTCAACGGTGTCGGTGGTGGTGGATGAAGCATTGTACTTCTTCCAGAGGGCCTCGACTTGGCGCAGGGATAGGGCAGGTCGCTTTTCCAGCGAGGCGGCGAGCGACTCGAAGCAGTATGCGCAGTGGGCCTCGGTTGCCATATTGTGCTGTGTTGCGGTTCGGCGTGGGTTTGCTGTTGTTGTTACGGGCTAGAAAGTCGATGACCAGCGAGGGTTTGAGATGTAGAGTAAAGTTGGTGGCTACAAAACGTTTGAGCAGGGTAGACGTTTGCTTGTTAAGCAGCTAAAGCAAGGCAGTGCAGGCGAGATACCGGGTGCTTCGGCAGTCTTTCCTAGCAACTCTCCGCGGTAAACGGTACAAGAGCGTTGGATCACTTGTCTGGTCTTGATAGGTGCTTGGGGCTCTTGTATCGCCTGCGGAGAGAGAGGTGAGCGAGTGTGGTGTCGTTGGAGTGGAGGAGCGTGTACCCCGCTGGTTGGTGTTGCAACTCCACATGTGCTGAGGGGCGGCTATCTGCACGACGTCACCTGAACGATAAGTGATACCAAGACTCGCACCTGAAACTGAATGTATTGATCTATGTGCATCTGATGGAATGCATCAAAAGGTTGCATCTAGAAGTGTGGTAAGGATTCGCAGCCTTCGTCACAACCGTTTCTGGAAGCTAGCAAGACCTAAATGTGAGTACAAGGTATGTAACCCCAACTTCATGCACACTCGCCCTACGGAGTAAAGAACGGTGTGTTTGGTAATGTTGGGGCATTCGATCTTGGCACGAAGATAATGCTTCAGCAGTCGAGCATGGAAGAGCTCTTCTGCTGTATGTACTAATGCCGTTCGTCTCGAGGGATGGCCCTCCTCTCCCCAAATCACTTACTGGAAACAAATAAAAAGAATACTCGCATGCAACACTCGGCGCAATTGAAAGGGACCGATTATGACTTTTCGACTTTTACATTGCCGCATCTCAGTGCCTATGGTGTGGAACCCGTGTCCACCCGTCTGGGGCTCGTTGCCGCCAGAGAAAGTCCGAATGCCAGTGACGCCGACCAGATGTCTCATGAGGAATCGATAACCGCCCTGTGTCTCGCTCGTTCGTGATCGTTCGTCGCTTAAACAGCATCGCGCTTGCCCTCCTTGACCTCCTTCTGTGTGGGAGTTAGCTGGCCGTGTCCATCGTGATTTGCGGGTTATTGGTGGAACGCACCAGGGCGCGCATGGTGCCGTGCAGAGCATGCCTGTGGTTGCGGCGGAACTTGGGGTCGGTGCCCTTGAGCGAAGGGTAACGGTGAGTCTTAGGCTTCTTGATACTACGGTGCCATCATGTCAGCTGTGCCATCCTGCATCCCAATGTGCGTGTCGATATGTGATCGGAATAGGTGCGATCGATGTCCATTCGTGTGCGCTCGAGGCGGAGAGTGTGTGCGTACCCGTTCCTGTGGTTCTTCTTCGACTGGTTGTGCTGAGACGAGTTCTTTGACTCTGAGCTGCTGTTAGCGGGACTCCTTGACGACCGTATAGCACCTCAACATACTGGCCATGGCGACTGATTTGCGTGTCGATTGTCCGGGTGGATTTGTCGATAGAGCTGCAACTGTCACTGACCAACAGTCAGAATTCCGTGTGTTCGCTTAGAGCGGCCGGACTTGGCACAAGCCGCAACGCTAACCCACATCTGGTTGACCAGCAATCTCGAGAACTCGACTTCGATGAACATCATCTGTAGAATCATCACCATGAACATGCTTCAGTAGACCCAAATTATGAAACTATTCCAGTACACTTCAACACAACTGCAAGGCATGAAACATCGCAAAGGACTTTAGTGCGGCCGTAAGGAGGACACGCTAGATGCAGGACTGTGTTGTCCTCAGAATTGCGTCTTCAGCGTTGCGGTGCAGAATGTGTATCGCAAAGTGTAGCTGGAGGCAGTCAGGCTACTGGCACCATGGAGGTACACAATGGGAAATTGAACTCTTGTGATGTAACATTCGTGTATCGTGTATTCGTTTCAGCATTCAGTTTGGGGCAACACCCTTTCTCAGCTCAAGCCACCTCTTAAAACACCGTTATCCTCCCAGGCGGTCCTCAGCTACTTATTGTGAACACCGACAATAGTTTTGCGCGAGAGTAGAAAAACAAGAGACTCCTAGTTCTCCCTAGACTGCTCATAGTCCATAGCATCCTGTCCAGTTTGCTGCTGGCGCATGCGCTCACGGATAACATCCTGTGCTGTGGACGACTGGCCAGGACCTGGTGTGCGGTTCGCAGAGTCGCCCTCATCGTATGTCATACCATCAATCACTCGTGCCTGTTGTCGCTGCTGCTCTGCGCTGGAGGTAGTCTGTGTTGTTCCTGAGCTTGCGACACTGACGCCTGCCAATGGACTGGCAGAGGCCTGCTCCCTCAGATAGCCAGGTACTGCACTCGCCTTGCCAACAGCGGGGCTACCAAGCTGGCTGAGCTGTCTAGCAGGCGTCCTGGCTCCTTCACCAAAACCAACCAAAGAAGCTTCATCGCTGAAACCGCCTACGCTGGATGTCTCTTCAGTCTGGTCCTCGCTCATTCGGTCCGGCTCATTGACACCTGCATCGCTTCCACTTGCCCAGGTCGTGCGGCCACCTACACTACCGGTGGCTGAAGCGCTGCCAACGGTGCTCCTTTCGCGGAAGATCTGGGGCTGGTTGTTCGAATCGAAGTAGCCAGGTGGTGGGTTGGCAGCACTTCCTGGGCCAAGGCCTTGGGGAGTGCGGCCGCTTACGCCAATGCGCTCGAGACCTGCCAGGCGCGAGATGCGATCTGCTCGCTCAGCATCAGCGGGTTGGTGGTGGTGGGGAAAGTGTCCGCGATGCCCGTCTTTGATGGCGACTGTGGACAGCTCCGACATGGTTGTAGTAGCTGAGTTTGGTGTGCCCCTGGCCCTGTTAGTAAATGTACATGATCAGAATGAATTCCGCACTTACGGGATCTCACTCGGGGTAGCTGGATCCGATGGCGGAGGCGGCAAGTTGATCAGGGTGGGTGCGTTTGTTGCCATTTTGGAGGTGCCGTATGCGCCGTGATTTAGTGTCTTGTGAGAGGCAGAAGTAAAGCTGGAGTGGTTGTGGTGCAGCTCGCGATGTAAGGCAAGGACGGCTTTGGTATGACGTCGCTGGCGGGGCTGGAAGGAGCAAGAGCTACACACGCGAGCAGTGTTCTTGGTTCAACGGTGACACTGATCGTCAGGGGAAGTCTCGAGCATGCACAAATCAATTCACTATACGACCGTTTGCTCGAGATAAATGAATGACCATGCGCATCTTGAAAGTGGAAGTGCACTGCGCTGTGGATGCAGGGTCCACCCTACTCCGCCCCGGGGCGGGTCGCGGCTTTGTCCAGCTCGAGCCTCACTACCTTTTCTTACCTCACTTCTACATTGCAAGCAACCTGTACGCAGACATGTTTTTGGGCTGTACAACGAGGCTGTGGCTTTGTTCATGATGCTGCAATCATCACCGCCACTGCACATGCTTCTGAGTCCCTCCAGGCATGGCCAAAGATCTGTCGCGAGAAGAGCATGCCAATACATATTCACATTGCAGCAAACTTAAGTGATACAGGCTCAAGTGCATGCAGTCTCGAGAGAAATATGGCTACTAGCACTTCACGATATGCTCTCTCTGGGGCCTACAGTGTCGATAAGCTAGCTACAGTATCAACAGTACGAAGTACTCCACTACCCACTTGTGAGATTGAACATCGAGTCCTCAGATGGGGTGCAGACATGTCGCTTTCAGCCATGCCACCTACCCGCAGTTGGGTTCAGGGAGGTTATGAACTCGGGGAAATTACCTCCACGCTGCCTGGTCCTTCTTTCCATAGTGCCAGCCACGAGGCTCGCGATTGCTTGATCCCAGAACAATGTTTATCCCTGTACACTTCCTTTCCTCGGCTTCAACCACACAGATCATTCCAGTCAACAGCATTATCACTCACAACCTTGCATTATGTCAAACACCATCACTTTTATGACATCGTTTGCGGAAGCGCCCGATCTTTCTAGGCCTTCGGCAACAGATCGAAGCACTCATGGACGAGAACGCTGGGCCGAGCTTCCGCACTGGCAAAACAGATACCCCTCTGATGTAGCTGAGACCTTCAATCGCCGCTATCCGGTCGATTACTTTGTTCAAGCATTTGGCATGGCGGGATCGAGCTCCCTGAAAAGTGCTCCGTGAGCGCAACTACCTTTGACGGACGGATCATGAACATCATATCGGCCTGCCCTTGGATGACTCGGGTAACAAAAGGAGGAATTGTTACCCCCTCCGTCAGCTGTTTGCCAGTTGTCGCCCTGCCACATGCGCGAAATCGACTTCTGATGAACAGGGCTAAGTACAAACGGGAGTTTGCGGTGCAAAGTTACTAGACTCAAGTGAAACTCTGGTTGAGATAGATTAACAGTAGCTAGAAAACGCAAACCGTCACACCAGAAGAGGTTCCACAAGCTCGCAGTATAGCACCCAATCATGTGTGATTCGCTCATCTATCCCCACATAGAATCAGGCAACAACAATCAGCCCAACTACCTCAGGCAGTAACTTTCTATAAGCCTTACAGGCAAGTGTCATTTTAAGCATCGTCAAGCTTCCCCCTGCTCATCGTTCCAGTTATCTTTCCCAAAGCCTCCGGTCGAACAATCCTGTTCCACTATGTCTTCTAAGCCCTACACCGGCCCCTCAGTCGCAGACATGCTCCGCGACAAAACGTTCGCAGAGAACATCATCAAATACCACGATCACCCCACCAGCGACAGTATCTTGGACGACGAAAACTTGGATCTCTTGCAGCGATTTGTTGAGGATCCGAGCAAGCGAGAGCAGATATTGAAGGATGAGGGTATTGACCCCAATGGGTCGTTGAAGGGGCAGCAGGCAAGTCTGACTGCTTATGCGATTTGGGCGTATGGTAAGCAGGATGTGGATGGAGGGCTGCTGAAGGAGAGCGATGTTGAGTTGTTGAGGCAGTGGTTTGAGGGTGGAAAGAAGGGTGCGTAGGGTTAGGACTGTCAGTAAGAGTAGCAAGGCCAGCACTATCTGGACGAGCATTTTGCCCGTTCGACGGACTCTTTTTGTACAGGGCATACAGCAACTACTGTAGTCCTAAGAGAACTTATCAGATTGCAGAAGGCCTGCACAATGACACTGAGTACCTCCTAAAAATTTAGATTTGTACCTGCCTTGCTCTGCTGCTCGGAGGGGAGAGGTCCGCCGAAAAGACAGGATGCTCCTCCGTAAAGTGCAACCCATGAACAAAGCACTCCTGCTGTTCTTTCGCTTTGTTTTTCCGACAGTAAATCCGAAAATTCGGTATAATGCCGTGCTTTTGAATTTGTGAGCTGTACATTCCTTTATCCTTTACGAACTAGGGTGTACATCGTCAAGAAGTAGCTGCTTCCTACTAACTACCTCATCTTCCCCATCTCTTCTTGATATCTTCATTCCTATATATCATCTTTGTTGACTGGGATGGTGACTCACACGTGGTTACAATCTTTTGTTAGTGACGCTCATTGATGAATCTCACACTCCACAGATCGACTCGTTGCTGACAGGAATACGACCGACTTGACAACAAATACCATGCGGTTTGCCGTCCAGGAGAGTCTGCTCGCGGATGTCGTGCGTGTCGTGCAACAGTGCTCGACTGATCAGCGTCAAAGTTTTCTCGGCGAACCGAAGATCTTCTGCTCTTGATTGCGATGTTCGTATTGAATCGGGGATGTTTTGTCACCTCACAGGTTGCAGGAAAAGAAATGAGCCCACAGTTTCAGGGTCTTCCACCCAAGCCGATCGCCCAAGCCGATCGCCCAAGCCGATCGCCGCCGTCAACCATGTGTCTCGCATGCATGGCATTGCTTGGTTCAGCTCCCTCAAGGACCTCAAAAGTTGTTGCAACAATTACAACCAACGAACCGACATCTCAGACTGCGAAGCATGTCCACCACTTCGGTGTCCAACAACGTTGCGCTGATGAAAGCCCACCCTTGAAGGAGTTCACGCGGTGCGCGCGGTGTGCGTGCTTTGCGCCAGCTAACCTCAGCCAACTTAGCCAGCAATTGATGCATCTTGGCACACAGGAACGAACGATGGTCAGACCGCGATTCGCGCCCTGCATCAACTCCTATCAGCTTTGGAAGATCTCCAGATTCTTTTCTTCGTATCCACGGTCTGTCCGCGCCGTACGCTTATCGCATTTAGCTGACGGGGTCAATATCAGCTGCCGCTTGCCATGTGCGGATTGGTGAACAGTGTAGCCCCTGGGGCTTGCCTGCCGTTCACGAGCTACGAATAACTAGCCCTCATTTTACTATCGTATCGTTGGGTCACCCGCCGACGGCGTATCTTAGGGTAGGCTTTGCTCTTTTGTTCGAGTCTTGTCCCATGGCTTGACGCTTCTTGATTCTGACGTCCCTCTCACGCTCTCACGTCCTCAAATCCATTTGTTCTATTCGGTGCGTTTCTTACCACTGTCACTCATTTCCACACGTTATGCCATCATGATTCCCAAAGGATTCCGCCTTTCGACTACGCATCTTCTTTTCTACATTTCTACATTCGTCATAGCGACACAACTATGGTCTCTGTGGAGACAATCGGCGAGAGGCGGATGGTATTCGCATGAACATCGAAAATGGAACTTCGACGCAGACAACCACGCAAACATCCACACGTTCAGTCACGAACAATGCGACATTTCCTTCCCAAAACTATATCACAGTCTCGACCAGTCACTGGTTAGGCGGCAAGGGCGAAAAGTGCACATTCAGGATATCGAGATTGCAAAGGGCAGATGTATGCTCCGACTGATGATCTATGGAGGCGAGGTACGTTTAATGGCAATTCACGTCACATGTCAAGTCTAACAACACAAGCTCTTCGTCGTCGACTCGGGCAAGCCGGAAGAATGCTACGTAACGAACGGAAACGAGCGTGAGCGCATCCTTGGTACACTTGCTCAGATCGATCGAGCCCTCTCCACTTCGCCAACCTCCGACCCTTCAGTACCCAACATCGAGTTCTCCCTCTCCCTCGACGACCTCCCCCGACGATCCAAAGGCAAGGGTGTTTTCTTTGGCTACACGCGCAAGGAAGGGCGCGAATACAACGACATCTGGATGATGCCGAACTACGCCTACTGGTCATGGAATTATACACATGCTCCTAGCTGGAACAGCATCCGCCGGGAGATTGAGCTGAAGGAGAAGGAAGTTCCATGGGAGAAGAAGGACCCACGAGTCGTTTGGCGCGGCAAGATCAAGATGGCAGAGCTCCGGAAAGAACTCGTGCGCGTCAGCGAAGGAAAGCCCTGGAGCGATATCAAGCCCGTTGTGATCAATAACGCCACAGACGTACACACCAAGGATGTTATGAATTTGAGGCAGTTCTGCGGATACAAGTTCACGGTGCAGACTGAGGGCACTTCTTACTCGGGACGACTGAAGTACCTCCAGCTGTGTCGCTCGGCGCTCGTCACACATCCCCTCGAGTGGCAGGAGTTTCACACCCATCTCATGCGTCTCGCTGGGCCGGACGTGAACTACATCGAAGCGTCAGAGAACTTTGGGAATCTGGAGGCCGCAATGGATTACTACCGTGAGCATGATAACGAGGCAGAGGAAATCGCGAGGAACAGCTACGAGACGTTCGCGCGGCGATACCTAACTCCGGCAGCAGTAAGTCCACAACTCCCCATACAAATGAACATGTCTCTAACAGGATCCAGGTGACTTGCTACTGGAGACGTCTTTTCTGGACCTGGTCGTCGGTTCAAGGGTACGAGCCGCAACTTTACACACCTGATGAGGATGGCAATATGGTCATGCGAGCAACGCCCTGGACTGCATTTGCAGCGAATTGGCCCCATGATCCTTCGATCATCCCGTGAGAAGTGGCAAGTGAGAGGAGAGAAGGCGACAGCATCTGATATAGCGAGCATTTGCATCACGGCGTTTAGGTATAGAAACGATACCCGCATCCACATAGCGAAATATATAATCGAACCAATATTAACAAACACAAAGGCCGTGAATGCAATTATTTGATTGGCGATCAATGTGGATTTGCTGAGTCCTTGCGTATGGAGGTCTCCAAGAACTCACGAACTGGCTGGAAGGCATTCTAGTCCACTTCTTCGTACCTCAGCGACTCTCGATTTACCAGCGCGCCTTTGACAGTGTCCGCGACCCTCAGAATCCAGAGCTTCTTCCCATTGAGCAGGAATAGCTCGCCCTTGCGCCCGAAGGAGAAGTTCGCCAGCCCGCCGGGAACAAGCACTTTGCCCAGCAATACACCGCCTGGACTCCATACACTCAGACCGTCACCGCATGCAGCGTACACGTTGCCAGCTAAATCGCACTTCAAGCCGTCGGGCACGCCGACGTCGGCCATGGCGAAGACGCGACGGTTCATAAGGAACTTCGATTGCGCGCGGTCTCCGACGTCGTACGCGTATCTGCTAGTTGTCAGCTGAGAAATTGCACCCACAAAATATCAGGCTTACATAGTACTCGCTCTCTCAAAATCCACATGCCCATTTCCGTGAATAAACTCTGTATCACTGATATAACACGTCCCTTCCTTCGGACTAAAGCAAATCCCACTCGGCCGCCCAAACCCATCAGCCACAACCCTCACATCGCCTGTATGCGGATCAAACCTATATACCTGGTTCGGCAGCTCAGGGGCTGGTCGCAGGCCCTGATCATGGCCGTACACAGGGTCAGTGAAGTATATACTTCCGTCGCTGTGCACGGCAACGTCTTTCAGCGAGTTGAATCGCCGCCCGTAGTAGTTGTTGACGAGCGTGCGTATGCGGAAGGGGTAGTCTGCTTCCATCTGCACGAGGCCGGTGGGGTTCTCCATGTCCCCTTGGGCGCAGAAGAGGACGCCATCGAGTACGCCGTCGTCGTACGCAGCTCCGCCAGCGGGGTTGCGGACTTGGTTGGGGACTTGGTGGCGGGCCCATTGGCCGTAGATGTTGCGGGTCATCTTGCTGACGATGGCGACTTTGTCCTGTCCTGTGGCTAGGCTGTATTGGTTGCTGGTTACGTAGAGGACATCGTTGGCGGGCGTGTAGACGCCGCCTTGGTAGGCGAACGGGAAGTCTTCCTCGAAAGCAACCTTGAGATCTGCCCCGGTGCCAAGTATGGATTGGAACTGCTCATTGTAGACGAGGAATATAGGCTGATCCATGGGAAACTGGGCGCGCGATACTGTCAACAGTCTTTGCTGCATTGGGACGACCACGCGACTGATGCCACTTGCCGTCATGATTGGCCAATTGGTAGTGACAGGCGGTTGACCAGCCGGCGGTATATTAGTGTAGGTCGAAGGAGCAGGCGGTGTAAACGAGGTTTCGCCCATTCCAGCCTTCCTCTTCTGCGTCGCTGGTGTCGTCCTTGCGCGCGGCGGCATGCCTTTGTCATCAAGGACATCGTTCAGCTCATGATTATGCTCCATGCAGACACCGGTGATCTTCCAACCGCCGCCAGACTGAGGCTGCATCTTCGCTCGCCATGGACACCCTGTCATGCGAGTTGCGTACACCTTGTGCCCGACACCCTTGCTCTTGTATTCCTTAGACCGAGCGCATTGCAGCATAACCCGTGTGATCTTCTTCTCGCCTGTCTTGGTAGGCGTGTACGATTTGGTGCGCGAGATGGCTATGCCGAAGCCGCAGTCACGCCCAAGATGGGCGCGGATCTGCTTGAGACCCTCATGGTAGTCTTCGGCGCTCACATATTCAGGCAGCGCACGCGACGTGTAGAGAGGGCCAGTGTGAATCTGTGGTGCTGGCTCTGGCGACGATGGCGGATCGTGGAAGTTGAGTATCTCGCCTGGGCCGGGCCGCGGTACGATTAGGGCCATGGGTGTCTCTAAGTGGGGATTAGGGTGCTGGCGGCGTTGAGCGCGAGATCTCTCTGCGCGGTCTAACGTCGGCGCGGTTTGGTCACACCCCAATCTCGAACCTCGAACAATGCACACCACCACAGGGTCCTCGAGACTCAACTATTGCACTTTGAGCTTGCAGCAACACGTAGCTCTTCACTGTTCCGTAGATGCTGTCTTGAGACGAATACCCCCTAAAGAGTCTTCATGATACTGAACGCCGCGGATTTTCTTTGATCTCGAAGCTATCCAGCTCTCCAACATGAGCCCCCTCACACCACAGCAGCGACTACCATACACACCACCTACAGATAGCTCGTCGCTGCCCTCCCGTCTTCAGACTCGCTCTCTGTCACGGTTTGGGGTGCTCCTGCCTGTCGTACCTCACCTGTCATGAGAGTGACTGCCCTGTCACACTAGCGTTGTTTACAGCTACTCACCTATATATACTGTTCGTAGCTTCACTCAATACAACCTCAGTACAATCTTCAAATTCTTCCCTTTGCGTACAGTTCTTCACTGAACTCTGACACTCTCGATCTTCGGACCCCGCGTACTCGGCGTGTTTCGGACTGTCCAAGACAGCGATACGCTCACGAGCACCTCATTGGCGTTGTGACGCGTCGACGCGATTTATTTAATCGTCATACATACTCTTAGAGCAAACCACACTCCACAACAAAAGCCATGGACTGATGACAACACCGTAAACAAGCACTACGGCGACGTCACACTGTTGCTGTCGGTGTTGAAGTGGTCTGCTCTCTGCACTTGATTTGACGTAATTGCACTCCATCATGTCTGCTCCCCAACTACTTGTACGCTGCGCTGCTCGCAGGTCAGCTATGCTTCAAACAAAGTTCATTACTCGACCTGCGTTGACGCTCACACCTTTCCATTACTCAAGACCTTTCTCAGTGACAACACAACTCAAGATGCCAGACCAACTCAAGCCCAGTGAGGTCAACTCCAAGACCGACCCTTCCGTCGCCAAGCAGTACGACAACGAGACCGACAAAGTCAAGCAGATCCAGGACTTCTTCTCACTCGCCGACGACAAGAAGATTGGTATCCTGAACACATACCGCAACGGCGTCGGTACGTACCTCATATCAGAATGAGACACAACGTCTCACTCACGTCCATCCCACACAACCCATCTCCAACCACAACACCACTAACACCCCACAGGCCCCGTCGGACGCTCCATGGCCACCGCCCGCCGTGACGGCCCTGACTTCCTCTTCCTCGCCAACAAGCACAGCCGCAAGTTATCCGACCTCGAGTCGAACAAGGAAGTCCAAATCACCTTCCAAGACAGCAAAACACAGGACTGGATCTCCGTCTCCGGCACCGCAACCACGACCTCCAACTCGGACCCGCGCATTAAGGAAGTCTGGTCGCGCGGCGCAGCAGCCTGGTTTGGCGACCTGGGCGACGGCAAGCATGATGGTACTGCTGATGACCCGCGCATGACGCTCATTGAGGTTAAGAGCAAGTACGTGACGTACTATAAGACGGAGGTTGGGCTGTTGGGATATGCGAAGGAGGTTGCTGGTGCGGCGATCACGGGTGGTGTTGCGAATACGGGTGTGCTTAGGGAGCTGAGCGAGCAAGATCTCGAGAAGGCGAGGAGTATGAAGTAAGCATGGAGTTGACGCGTGATGTTATGAACTCAGTCTAAGGTATCTAGACCTCAACCGAAGCTTTGATTCTACGGCTTCCCTTTTCCCTCACCCTCCTTCTCCTTCTCCCCAGTAATAAACTTCCTCACGCGTCGCACAGTATTCAAATACCCCATCCCATCAACCACGCCCTCCTTCTCAACCCACACCGGCAGCTCCCTACTCTCCCCGACTTTCCTCTCACCAACCTCCTCCTCGTACCGTCGCGCATACGCATCCTCCACATACGCCCACTCAGGCGTCTCACAACACCCTACCACAAACACCGTTCTCTCCGCCTTCAACCCCGTCATGACATCCTCCAGTGCCCTCGGCACCAGAACCTGCACCACGCCCCTTTCCGGATCAATCCCCCTAATCAACGCAGCGCACACGACGCGACTCGTCCGCGGATCTAGCGGCTCCGTAAAGTCCAGCTTCTGGTTCGCAGGGAAGTACGGGATCTGCGACTTGGGCGTGCGCGGCAGCGCGGTATAGGGTGTGGGGATTCGAGAGGATGAGGTTTGCAGGATGTGGATTACGGAGCCGGCGAGGTAGTGGATGAGTGAGGAGGGCGGGAGGGGCTCGGTAAGCGCGAGGAAGCCGACGATGTCTTGCGACCGCGTGGGTGTTGTGCGGTATGAGAATTCCCAGGGGAGGTAAGTGGTAAGCGGTGCAGAGGTCCATGTTGGTACCGAACTGGTGGGCGGAGTGGAGAGGTGGAAGTAGGATTGCATGTGCATGGCGCGCAGCTCGGCGTCTGTTCGTAGGGGCGGGAGGGTCGGTGTTTGTGCGGTGATTTCGTGGAGCGTGCTGCGGTGCTTTTTACTCATCGTTTGGAGAGCGTGGAGTTTCTCGGCGGTGGAGGGATCCACGGCGCACGTGTCACCTACATGAACAATGTTTTGGAGTTTGAAGCATGCGAGCAGCTGCTCTAGTAACCGGAAGTGCGTTGTATACAGGAAGGCTGGGGTGTTGATGAGCAGCGGGAGGGAGGAGTCGCGCGAGTAGAGATTCTTGTATGCTAGGTACAGGCCTTCGATACATTCGCGGTAGTAATCCTGGTAGTTTGCAAGATTTATTGGGATGGCATTGGATCGGACGGTTTCATTCTGTATGAATCCCGGTTGAAGTGGTGTAGTGACAGGGTGCGTGAAGCTGGGGCCTAGGTCCAATTCCCGTACAACGACCAGAGAGATCTGACCGGGCGGCGAGTATTCTGGGCTACTAGGATCTAGATCTAGGTAGCAGACTGCGGGCACAGCGGACTTCGTTTTGCCCATGCCTGTCAGATAGCGATTGATCAATCTTTTACTGAAAGTAGATTTCCCAGATTCTGGCGCACCAGTGACGAGAGTAGTAGAGGGCTCGGTGGCGCAGTCTTCGATCGCACGGAGCCAGTCTTCTGGACTTGATTGTGGCTGCAGGGGCCTTTGGAGGGGATCCTCCTCGGAGTTGGTGATCTGGAATCAGTGTCAGCGGGCAGTTCAGGCAGGAGCTAACGATGATTGGGGGCTCCATCTTGTGCTCGTGATAGGGTTCGTGAAGGGGCTGAACATACTATACCAAAGGTTCGCCGCCTCTCCCCTCGCGACCCTGTATTCCAGATGTCTTCGTATAGAGGACTCAGCTTCGCCAAGGGTGTCGGTTCTTTGCATGATGAGAATTGTACATGATTTTTGCCGTCGAGACCTCTGATCTTGAAAATTGGCTGCGTCGCCGGGACATATACACGATACTTCCGCGCTTTCTGGCCATCTCGTGTCACAGCACCAATGTTGGCACCGTTGATGTTGATGGCGCCCCTCGCGACCTTGAAGTCGAAATGGCCGACAAGGGCAATAGTGGTGTTCTTGTCCAAGTTGATGCTTAGATCGGACTCATTTTCGACGAATATGTCTTTAGGGTTATTTTGCCAGTTGCAAAGCTTCAGATTACGCTTAGTGACTGCTGGCTCTGGCCCGGCTTCTGACTCTTCGTACTCGGACACGAGTTCCTCTGCAGGCGGGCTTGATGGTGCCGGGAGTGGCTCAAGGGTCGTCTCTTGAACGATGGCGCCCTTTGTCGCAGCTTCTGCTCTTAGTCTTGCTGCAGCGATTGCACTGAGTGGCTTTTCGGCTCTTGCAGTGACCTCTGCATACCTCGTCAGGATGAGCGGGACGAGGTAAGACATCCATTATTCTTCTTACTTTGCGTTGAGGCAACAGGTGCGGTCTGTTCGAGCTTCCTTCTCTTTCCTGGCATGGTCACAATGCGATCTGATCTGCCAGCTCGCACTCTTTGGGTACTTGGTTTTGCAATAGTTCTGAGTTGAGTATGTGCTTGGCGGAGTTCGAGAATGCGGTGATCCTGCAACTTCGGGAGAAGATTTTAGCAAGAATAACAACACCAAACTTGTGTCAGATTCCTCCAATATTGTCGTGCAGTTCAGATTGTATATAGCTTTTAGGCTGTTGATCAAGTCGCGTCTTGAAGTTCACTGTCTTTTTCTTAGCGTGTCCCAAAACGAGATAGCTTCATGCGGACGGCCCACCGCCCGCGCAGGTGGGTCGCGACTGGCAGAAAAAAGTATCGAGAGCTCCAAGAGTCCAGTCGCAACTTGGGTACAACCGAGCACAACACAATGTCAGCAAAGAGGACGCCAGTACCGTTACCGGGCTCCAAGCCCAAGAGCAAGTCGAAGGTTGTGCCTCCAAAATCGTCTCTGAGCCAGGAATTGGTAGGTAGCGACGACGACTCGTCGACAGAAAGCGCACCGAAAGCGAAGAAGGTGGAGAAGGCAAAGGCAACGATTGGCGTACACAGACCAAACGGCGCAGCGAAACCGAGTACGAAAGAGAAGCCAGCATCGAAATCCACACCGACAACCAAGCCCGCGCCTAAGAAGCCTGCACCCAAGACGATCTCAACACCTGAGCAGGTCGAAGAACTGTCTAGTTCGGAGGTCTCAGACGACAGCGATGCGCCAGCAACGGATATCCAAACGAAGGTATCTGGGGAGGTGGAGATGAAGGACGCGTCGAGTGAGAGCGATAGCGACAGCGATTCGGACAGCTCAAGTGAGGAGGAAGCTGCGAAGGCCGCACCGAAACCTACAAAACCCACCCAATCGAAGCCGCAAGAGGTGGAACTCCGAGCAGCGAAACCATATGCACCGCCCAAGGGCTACACCCTTGTGTCCGAAAAGGACCGCAATTCCTCGAAAGCTGCCAAGATCTTCGACAACTTGCAAGGAAAGCAAGTCTGGCATATCACCGCACCTGCGGGAGTTTCTTTGAAGGGGTTGGAAAGCATTGCGATGGACAAGGCTATGAAGGGAGAGTCTATTTTGAGCCACAAGGGTACAGATTACGGTTTCTCAACAACAGAGAAGAGCGAAGACGGTCCACGAGAAGTTCTGGTGCCTCAGAAGAACGGCTACAGTGCAGGTATGTTTTCTTAGTACCGTGTGATGCTCTCTTCTAATTTGATCATAGCACCTGTCAAGATCTCGCAGACCTTACATCTACAGGAACTCGTACGGCTACCGAAGCTGAGCTCGAAACAGGCAGACCCAAACACAGGGTCGGAAGCCGCTGCATCCATTACGCGATCCACCATTCGCGCACCACGACCACAGGTGAAGGGGCTGAAGATGCGCTACCTACCGCTCGGCTTTGTCGGTGGGAACAGTGGAGGTGTACTAGGTGACACCGATAGCGAGGACGATGGTGTGCCACAGGAGCGCGCTGGGTTAGCAGCACCGAGCGGCCTCAACTTGCCTACGAAAACAGCGAAGAGGAAGCACACCGAGGCCAATGGGGAGGAGGCGCCGTCAAAGAAGGTCAAGAAGCATAGGACACCAGAGGAGATCAAGAAGAGGGAAGAGAAGAAGGCGAAGAAGGACAAGAAAGCAAAGGCATGAACCTTGCGTTGGTCAGACGCACAAAACGGGGCGTTATTTGACAAAGGTTGTTCTCTTCTCGCATCGAGCGTTGTATTGGCTTTATAAACTCACAGCATTCTGTGTATATGAGTTTTGGGAGGCATCAAGAGCATTGGGGGCATGGCATATGCAAGTAGCGACGTCAGCGATGGTCTTTGATGGCAGCACGGGTTACGTCAATAGCGAATAGTCAGCATCAAGTCCATCCGCCTGCATTTGGAGGTTGGTGGCTGTCTTTGAGGTTTCACAATCAAAAGAAGGTTCAGCGGGCTCGGCTAGCGTACCTGAACGGGTACTGGGCTTGGAGCCATTATGATCGACTTTTGGTGTTTGTCTCGACGCAGGGCAGTGGAGAAGGAACAGCACACGGGTCCACCCCAAGGGTGCCCTGACAGCATTGTCCCCGCGTGCATAGGCATATCAAATTAAAGAATAACAACACATCAATGCGATCTATAAAGTGAAGATGACCGTTGCTCAGGAGTGCAACGGGGCCCTAACAATGGTCTGCAAGGCCGCTCCGGTAGCTGTTCCGACTGGCCCTGCTCCTCTTCGAACAACGTTGAAGATGACGGGCGGGTCCTGCGCATTGACCTCAAACACGCGAATGGTCTTCGCGTACTGGTCGCGCAAAGGGGAAAGTCCACGCTGCACATTGGGGTACTTTCACTTCACCGACCTCTACATGGTCGAAATATGCCGATGAGCACGTTGCGAGGCTCCATATATCCACGCCCCCAGATCCACACGCCGTGCGCGCACCTGCACGAATGGCTCCCTCCAACGCTCCTGCCTCCACCGCTAAGGCCCAAACAAACAACGGCGAGCCCACACCAACCGCAGCCACACCGGCTGAAACCACGCACAACCCCATGGAGCGCGGTATATCAGACCTCGAGGATGTTCAAGCCTTCGACGTCGCCGATGCAGATCTGCCACCACTCCCTACCCCCGAAGACGACAGTTTCCTGCGCCAGGACTTCAATGACGACAATGCACCGAGCGATGGCAGTGACTTTATGGATCGCAAGATGAAGCGCCAGCTGATGGATATCGAGTCGAGCTTCATACCAGACCTGTCTGCGCATCCTGGGGCTTCGCAGACGCGCATTGGCGCCGACGATACCTACCTGTTTGGGGGCTCTCCAGGGACGGTGCGCCCCCCGACGCAAGCTGCAGAAGATGCGCAAGATGTGTCGAAGCCAGAGCAAAGCGGAGAAGAAGCGCAAGAGGCGCCGAAGCCAGAGGAGAGCGGAGAAGACACACAGAATACAGAGTCCTCGATCTTATCAGAGGAGCCTCCGACACCAGCAGGCGCCTACAAGACACCGGCCGCGCGGCGGCTCGGCGTCGATACTACAGACGACTCACTGGACCATGGAAACTCAATATCCGAAGCCGCGCCATCATCACCCTCAGCAGTCGCTGCGCAAAGGAGATCAAGCGGACACAGGGGCAAAAGCGAGCCTCAAGCTGCAGCAGGGACAGAGCAAAAGGAATTGGACCCTTCTCAACGGCCAGTATCGAGCGCGTCGACCGTGAAAGCCCCGGATTTCAGCAAGTTCGAGGAGGCTGCATCGTTCAACAGTGCATCTGAACCCAGCTTAGACAGCATAGCCATACCGCCCCCCCCTCTCATTACGACGACCTCTCCACGAGCTGGCAAGCGACCGAGCTTCTTGCAGAACCGCCAATCAAGCCAACGATCTTCCGTATCCTCATTAACGAACCGCTCTGACGTATCTGGCGATGGCGCAAGCACAGCAAGCCTAGGCGCGGACTATGCTTTACAAACCGGCGGCGCAGTGCCCCGTGCAAATTTGCCTCACAGGAGTAGTATGGGCCTGTCGAGGCTGCCTAGTCTAGGCAGTATTGCGTCGTCCGTGTCGGGGTATAGTGACTCCAATCCTTGGGACAAACACCGGAGCATCAGTACGAACTCGCTGTCTGGCCTGCTGCAACCAGAAGGCGGTTTGGGGCGACTAGACGAAGAAGTGGCTAGTACTACAACACCACCGGAAACACCACGAACGTCCGACGCAGGAGCCTTCACAAACCTGACTGACACTGTGGTCGCTAGGCACGTCCAGGACATTCAGGTCCCCGATACAGTCGCACGTGAGTTCAGGGCAAAGCACTCTCGATCGCCCGACAAGCGCCAATCGGCAACCCCGTTCACCAGGAGCAAGCACAACCTGACCTTGAAGGAACAGAACAGCAAGATTGACAAGCTCAGCAAAGAGAACTTCGACCTTAAGCTGAAGATTCATTTCCTTGATCAAGCGCTACAGAACCGGTCCGACGAGGGAGTCAAGGAAATGATCTCTAAGAACGTTCAGCTCCAGACAGATCTCGCAACCGAGAAGAAAGAATCGCAGACTTTACGCAAGAAGGTCCGTGAGCTGGAACGCAGACTGAAGTCTCAAGAAGAGGGGCAATCTGCGACAAAGGACAGTGGCAGCGGCTCAGAAGACGAGAAGAGTGAGCATTCGTCACGACAAGCTGAACTGGAAGAAGAGATCCATTTCCTACGAGAACGCTTGGAGTCAGCGGAAACAATTACAGAGCAATGGCAACAAGAAGCTCTCCAGAAAGAGGCGGACAATCGGCGCATGGCAGATTACATCAAGACTATGCGAGAGAAGAGCCCATCCGGTGAATCTGGCTTCGACGAGGCTGTCAACATCTGGAAGGAGGACCTCCACGAGGAACGGGTACGTCGCGAAGAGGTGGAAGCTCGCTGCGAGCACGCAGAGTCCGAACGCGATAGACTTCGCGAGGAGTTACAGCGCACAAGGGAGCAGAACCGCCAGATCCTGCAGCATACCAATCACCACAACAGCCGGGTTCACAACAGCTCCCGTCTCATCCATCAATCCTACGCCGACCGTTCGGACGCAGGCTCAGAGCAACCTCACTCCGTATCGGTTGGTAGCAGTACGTTGGTCGACCAGCTTCAAACCAACAACGAGCGGCTACAACGAGATCTTCATGCCCAAACTTCTATGCTCACATCACGAAACCGCGAAAACACACGTTTGCGAGAAGAGAACGAAGGTCTTAGGCTTACACTTCGAAGAGGAGACGTCGGATCCATCGCCGGGGATAGTATCCTGGAACGGTCCATCTCCCGCAATCATATGAGATCTGTATCGCGCGCTAGTGGCGGCACGCGGGTCACTCAGATGAGCGATAGTGAACGTGAGGATCTCGAAAGCAAATTGGCATCGGTACGAGATGAGCTATCCCAGCTCAAGCTTTTGAATAAGGAGCTTGACGATCAACTTGTTGGACATCTCGATATGCTCGAAACTGCAGAGAACAAGGTCAGGGAGTGCGAGACAGAGCTCGAAGCACAGTCGGAGGATATACAGGCCCTTGCTGCGGAGCGTAACGAAGCGTTGGAGTTACTGCAAGACAAAGAGCAGGAATGCGAAGAGCTCAGAGCAGAAGCACTTGACACTGTCCAGAGACTCGAGACTGAACTTGAGCAGATGCAACAAGATCGGGACCGTATAGCGACCGACCTTGAGCACTCTATCGAAGACTTCAATGCCCTGCAACAAGAGATGAAAAACGTAAGCGAGAGCCTGGTTCAGCTTGAAGACGACCAGAATGCAAGCATGCACAAGATCGAAAACCTCGAGTCTGAGCTGCGAGACGCGACTGAAGAGTTGGGTAGACAAGATAAGATGCTCAGTGATGAGAGATCGAAGAACGAGAAGCTAGATATACAACTCGAATCTTGTCAAGGAGAGGTCGACTTCCTGCGAGAGGAACAGGAGGGCGACAAGATCAAGATCGGCGAGTTGGAGTCAGATCTCGAGAATGCGCAGATCAACATACAACACGAGAAGGAACGACTCCGAGATCTTGAGGAACGTTTTGCGGAAGAACGACAGCAACGTGACGCTTTGGAAAGCCATGGGAAACAAGAGGTCGAGAAGGTCATGGCTGATCTCAATGCGCAACTGGCCAGACTCAAGGAAGAAAGCAGGAAGCTGCGAAAGAACCTATCTAGCAAGGAGGTGGAGGCGAACAACTGGAAACGCCAGCATGACGAGTTTGAGACGAGCCTTCGTGATGCCCTTGGCAACAGCAATGGCACCAAGCCTGGTTTGCTCAAGGTATGTTGTTTCTGCAAGTTGGACAAGACATTGATTCACTAACGCGTTATAGGATATCACAAGGTTGCAGCGAGACCTCGACGCCACCATTCAGGAACTTCACTTCACAAAGAACGACCTCACTGAAAAGGAACAGCTACTTCGCAACCGCGATACTCTGCTCGAGAGCACAGGATTGCAAGTTCGTCAAAGTACAGAAGCTCTCGAGCGTGAACGCCAATTGCGGCGACAAGAGGCGGCGACATTCGAGAACGCCAAACGTGGCCATCAGTCCGTGACCAGGACCATACAGCAGCATGAAACTAGAGTTCTCGAATTGGAGTCTCTCCGCAGTCAGGATCGTCAAAAGCTGCACAACCTCGAGAAGCAATACAAAGAGCAGCTGCTCGAGCGCAACAACTTGCTGTATGCTCTCTGGAATCGACTGTCGACTTTGTGCGGTGCGGAATGGTGTCGAAGCTATGCCCTTGTTAATGGCGAGTTGACATCCATGGAGCTCATCTCTAGGAATATCAAGGGCTTCAACAACAACATGGTCCTTGCAGTCAAGACTGTGGAAGGCATCATCGGTGGGTTCAGACAAAGGATACGGGCTACCGAAAAGGATCTTGTCCGTGACTACCAGACCCTAGAGCATACACTGGATGGTCGCATTAAGCGCCTCGAACAGCTGGAGAAGGCAGTCTTGGCGCAGAGGCAGTCCATTGGCAGACCAAGCACAGTACGTGGTGGGATGGTTGACATTAACTCCCCAGAAATTACCAAACTACGCAACGAGAACAAGAACCTTCGAACAGAGGTGCAGACACTACGAGCCATTACCTCAACTGCCCAGGCCGGCGACAACTTGGTAGTCAACAAGAACCCATCTCGCACTGGCTCGCCCACCTCATCCAAACGTGCGAGCATGGCTCACACCTTGCTTCGAGCGCACTCCACCTCTGTTGTGGAGCATCTTCAACAACAGCAGCAGCAGACCCAAAGCGGGAGTCGGTCGCCAGGACACCCATACCCTGAGTCTTCACCACTACAGCCTAGTGAGCAGAAGTGGATACATAGGCTCAAGGAGCTGGAGCGCCGACTCAAGGCTGAACGCGAGGCCCGACTCCTGGATCGCAGTGGAGCGCGCAAGAGGTTGGAGCAAAAGGTGGAAGAAAACGCGGACCTGAGAGCGATGCTTGAGAAGGAGCGTGAGCGATTGGCGGCTGAAGGACTCAGTGTGCAGAGGAGTATGAGTATCGATGCACGGAGCAGGGATAGGAGTGGGAGAACCAGTGTGTTGAGCAGACAGAACACTCCGGATCAGCAGCGGGAGAGGGATGAGGACATGTATTAGCGTCCTGACGAGTTTTTTACGCATTGTTCATAATATCATGTATTAACAGCATATGGCTACGTCCACCAGCGTTAGGGTGTCTAGGGTAGAGAACAACTGGGTCATCAAGGCGTTCAGGTAGCATTGGTAATGAATATTCAACATTTAGCCAGCGGCGCCTGGTCGCGATCTCCTCCTGGAGCCCATCAAATAACAGTTTTCGGCTTCTACACAAGCCCGTCGGACCTTCCAGATAACCTCGAGACCACACATTCAAGTCTTAGACCACAATGGTAGCTCGCCCGAGTCAATGAGGAGTGACCGCTACTGGGCAGTAGTTGCCAAGAATTAGCTGATGCTGTTTGACTTCGAATCAGGTACGCAACATCTCTGGCCAAAATTCTATCCTCAAATTCTGGACTCGGCCCTTTCTGCCTTCACCTGGCCGCATCAACCCCAAGACTGCGCTGTAAATAACCTTGTTCACGGCCCTGCCTCCATTGAAGTCTCACGCATCGCACCTGCTCCCTCGCAATCTCACAACTCGATACTTGTTGAGCCTCCAATTGCCTCGAAATACCTCTTCCAACCCTCGTTCACCAACCTTCTGAGAGCAATCGTGGTTTTGCTGCTTTTGGGCCTCCTTCACCGAGTTTTCGGCAATCACAATCAGATTACGAGTCCCACTGTCCAACAATTTTAGAAGGTTTCGAAGACAATCAGCCCTGAACCTGAGACAGTGTTTGTCTCTACAACAAACTCTTCAGTCGTTATCTGGGGACTCAGCTTCTGTCAAGACAACGTTGATTCTCATCCTCGTCGCCAGCTAAGCAGACCGACTAACTAGCGCTTTTGCAAACGGGCTTTCTAAGTTGCCCATCCTTGACATATTGGTTTCTCACCACGGTGCGCGCGAACCGTGGACGATTGGACCCTATTCCCCCAACAGCCACTTACTCACGTTAGGAGTTTACACATGCGAATTGTGGATCGCGAGAGAATGCTTTCCGTCTGAAGCTATCTATTTCATGCCACCACCCTCTACAACCTCAGAACATCGCACAGATCCTGGTTGTTTGAGAGGCCCATTGTTCTTCCAGCGTCTCGGTAACCTCGACCTTTTCAACAACCTGCTCTTCAACCGCGAGAGAGTATATCAGAGTCTCAGAAGATTTTCGCCTATACGGACGAATGCTGTCAGTGAGGAAGAGCTAGTGCGTCGTCAGAGCGTCGAAAGTGAAGATCACGTCATCCAGTCCATTGAACCTAAAGAAGAAGGCGATCCTGCCCAAGATGACCTGATGTTGTCATACCTGAAGAGTACCAATATGGCAGTGAGTAAACCGAGGGGAAGGCTGCCGAAGAAGGCTCCAGCTAAGGCGAAACCGAAGGGAAAGTTGGGTATCGCTACAACCAAAAAGCGCAGCCCACCTGTGACTAGCAAGGCCGAACGTGCATCGAAGATCCAGAAGACCGTACCAATAGCGAACAGCGGAAAGAGAGTGAACAGTAGAGGCGCAAGTGTCACCGATGCATATATCATCTCAGACGATGATGACGACTTTGACCAGCCACCGCAAAAGAGCAGAACCGACAGCCTGACACCACCGCGTCAGACGCCAAAGATCAACTCCCCGGGCAGCGAAGACGATCTGAACCCAATAGCAACACCCACACCAACATCAACACATAGCAACAACGTCGAAAACGAGCTGGTGCGCATGAAGGTAGCACATCTGAAAGAGCTAGAACAGCTTCGCCAACAGCTGAATGCCTCTGAAGCGACGTTGAAGCAGATCAAGGAAGAAGCTGAGCGAGAGCCTATCGAGCTCCAAAGGCGGCAAAGTGTCACCAGCGACAAACAGATGGCCGAACTCGAAGAAGACCTCGAAGCCGAAAGACGCAGGTCAAGTGCTCTTAGCAGGGAGTGCGATCACCTACGTAAGGAGATGGAGGCAGCCCGCAGCTGTCTGAAAGGAGAGGCAGATCTAATTCAACAGCGCGATGAATACGAACGGCTTCACAAGGAAGAGCAGGATACAAATGCCGACCTCATGCGCGACTTAGTCGAGAAAGATGAGGAGTCGACGCGCAAAGCAACTGAAATGGTGAAAGAGATGCAGCAACTAGCCAAACAAATCGAGGAGCTTCAACGTGAAGCCACCCAACTGGTAAACGAAAACGCAGCTTTGAGGGAATCCTCGTCGTCACAGGATAACAAAGGTCGCTCAAGTGCCTCGCCCGCACCTTCGCAGTCGTCGTCAGCATCCGACCAGGAGCAGAGGCTAGCGAACATCCGCAAAACATACATCACCGTCAAGAAGCGATACGACAACCTCCACTCAGTGGCTACGAACATTTCCACCGCGACTCGATCCTGGGACTATGGCAGCTTTGGTGAGTTTGGACAGTATCTCAGGCAGTTGAAGACTGCGTTGGATGAGAATGGACCTGAGGGTCAGGGAGCGGGAGCTGACAGTCAAGAGGCAGAGGTGGACTAGCTGATGGCTGACTTGATGGAACTTGCTTTTGGGATGTGGCGTTCGCGTTTACCTACCACTCGGACATGTACGCGTACTCCGAATTTCTCAGATAGGGACACATTAGCAAGGCTAACTGTATTTCTAATCGTTGAGATGTCTTGTTCACTTCAACAGGCATGCTTTTGCTTTGGTATGTGAAGACACATGAGCCAGCCCAACAAAAACAAAAAAGAGGCAGACAATATGTCATGTTCTGCTTGCCTCCCTCTTGGTGTTATGTGTGCGGATATACATGTGTCCCTCTTTATCCAGTCTGGTATCGCTTTGTGGACCGCATGAATGCGAGTCGACAGGTCTTTCACAGAGCATGTTCAACCCGCTGCGTTGAGCTGTTTGCACGTTGGCATGCCGGCAGCGACCTCATCGATGACTCATCCCTGCAAACTATAGAGGAGCAGACGATCAATATCGAAAGCAGCGGGAGCCAAGTCTTCCAGACTCCCGCTACAGCAGTCCGTCCCAGAAGGCCCCTTGATGAAGTCGCATAGTCGTTCCGTCGTCACTGAACATAAGTTAGATTCGAATCCTCCTGCTTTCGCCGTTCAAGCTCCCCGCCGCCCATACCTAGCAACTCGATCCAATCTCCGCCTCATCTCTGCCCGTGCACTCGGCGCTCTTCGCTCCGGCCCGCCTGTATGCCCATAAGTGTCAGGAGGTGCATCCGGCAGATCTAAACCACCTGATTGTGCATCGCCGTTCTGACCTTTAGCAGCGAGGAATGGGCTTGGTGGCAGGTCTGCCAGATGTTGCACTCCCTGCATGAGTGCTGGGTCGAGAGGCATATCGTACCTGTCATTCGAGGACGGCGGATATGTTGGTTGCTGTGGGTGTTGTTGCTGCGCTTCGAGTTGGAGTTGATAGCTCGGAGAATCTGCACGATCTGTGGCCTGGTGTTGCGAGAAGTGTGTGATAGCTGGCGGAGAAATGTGTTGATCGTTTGCGGGCGGAGAGTACCGCTGCTGTCCGTTGGAAGGTTGTGATGATCGAGAGTGATTTGCGCGCATGGCCGACAGCCCCTTGTTCATCTCACTGCACTCGGGACAGTTGCGGATCACTTGGCTGACGGTCTCTTTAATGCGCACCCAGTGGTAGAGTTCTGCGATGGCGGCGGTGGTTTTGTTGATTCCGCCGTGCGACTTGTTGTGCACGTCTCGCGCGATCTCGTACTGGCGCTGTGCGTCGGATATAACTTCCTTACCTTTGAGCCAGAGCTTTTCTGGCTCGTCGTCCGTGGCTGGTGTTAGCTTGTAGTGCGTTGCTGCGCTTCGGAGGCGACTCTTCTCGGCTCTGTCGGCGCCGTTGGGGTACTTTCCGTTCTTTAGGTAGAAGCGTATCTTGTCGAAGCGCTCTTCTGACACGAAGTCATCGTCCCGACCTAGATCGCGACCGTAGATGATCGCATCGACGAGCTCACCCGGGTAGGACTTGAGATTGCCGCACCCCTTAACGCGACCGATGCGCTTGAAGCCTAGGGCATCCCATATCCGACACGACGCGAGGTTAGTCTCATAAACCAGATTGAAGACCGAGTACGTGTAGCCCAGTTTCGGCGCCCAGTCCAAGTACGTCTCGCCCATCAAGCGACCGACACCGCGATTCCGCGATGCATCAGTGACCAGGAACCCACCGTTGCAGACATGACTCGACCGGCCAGGGTAATTGGGCTTGATATAGAAGCTCCCCAGACACTCACGCTCCCAGTCACAGCCCCGCCGCGCCATCTCATGCAACTCACGTCCATCCTGGATCTCGCCCAACAGCATGATGGCACCAAACACGCCGAACCAATACGGACCGAAGTTCTCCAGCGGCAGCGGTTCAACCATGGGATACGTGTCGCCTTTTTCTATCTCGCGGCCCAGCTGGTCGCACAAGTACGCCAGCAGTGTGAGCGGTACCTGGTTCGGCGCCGAGAAGGGGATTATGGTCGCCGTTGTGACGCGGTCGCGCAGTGTCACTTGGATGGGGGCGATGCCTACAGGTAGCGGACCGCCCGGCGCAGAGTAGGGGACATCACCAGACGTGCGGATCATGACCGGCGCAGTCGGATCATCGAGCATCGCAGGCATGGCTGCGAGGGGAGGTGGGCGCCTGCAGCCGTTGGGGATGGTCAGATTTCATGTTACGATGTCATTCTACTGCGGCAGGCTAGAAAGGCAGTTGCAATGCGCCGGCAGAGCCCTGGAAGGCACGGCGTTGCGCGCAGCATATCCGCAGCGCAGCGTGGACATTGTGTCCCCCGGCGCAGGAGAGGTGGAGGACTCACAAGATGCGTGCCTGAACGGGCTCTAGGGTACTTCGTAGGGCTCGGGCAGGATGAGAGGTACGCATGGGCGGCAAAGTACTGAGCTGTGAGCACGTCAACGCTCTCCGGGCACGGCGGGGAAGTCGGTTGTTCATTGGATGCTAAGCGAGCGGTTGGGGTCCCCAATCTACACTCGCATCACGTCTCAGGAGCTTGAATAGCACAAGGGAGAGAAAGTATGCTCACTTTCGTGTTCATTTGCTAAGGTTGTGGGTATATAGCAGAAAGTCACCATGTCCTGTTGGTAAGACGCGCCAGTTTTGTACCTGACTTCCAGTCTACCACTCGAAACATCATGTAACCGCCGAAAAGAAGAAGAGAATACGCGAAAACTATACGAGAAAGTGTTTGTCAACATGGCAGCTTTTACGCGGTGGGGACATGCAGCACCGTCTGGTTCTGGTACAAGTCGCACTCGTGAGGGTGCTGCAGACAGTACTTCGGCATCAAAGGAGCTGCCTGAACACCATTGGCAACGAGGTACTCGCGGAAGTTCAGGATGCGCTGCGTCAGCTCCGTGGTCCTCTTGTTGCCGTTCTCATCACGATTGCCTGACCACACGAGCTCGGCAAGCGCTGCAGCACGCGGCCACATCTTCTGGCTGATGACCACATCATCGACTTGCTCAGACCACAGCGGGGCAATGACACCCTGTACGAGCGACTTTTGTGCATCCGTGAGGTTGAAGGTGAAGTCGTAGTCGTAGATACGCTGCCACGTCTTGTACGGTGCGCACCATGATCCTCCACCGGCTCCCCAGTTGAAGTTAGGAGACCCGTCGGTGGCATTGGGGTTGACCATGACGTTGTAGCGAGGATCGTTGCCTACCCAGCCACCGTAGCCGCAGTCGAGATAGACAAAGTCGGATGAAGAGACAATGACTTTGTAGCCAGCATCAGTCAGGTTGGAGATGTGAGCAAGACCGTTGTTCCAGGCCTGCAGGACAATGTCCTTGGGTACTTCGCCGGTAGCAGCAACGGCTGCGGAGAGCTTAACATCTTCCCACATGACGAAGGTCTTGTTGGCCTGCTTGCGGAAGTTGGGGATGGCGTGGTCGACCCAATACTGGTACAAGTCGCCCATACTCTTTCCAGATGCGAAGAACTCGGTTGCCAGGGAGCTGAAGTTGTTGCAGTTGAGGAACAGCTCGTCACCACCAATGTGGAACCAGTTGTCAGGGAAGATGTCGGCGACCTCCTTGTACACCTTCCCGGTGATCTCGTAGGTCTTGTTGTTCAAGATGTCGAGCTGGCCCGGGTTCGGCTCAACGGCAGTGTGTAGCGCCCAGTCATCGTTCGACCACCAGCTGTTCTGGCATGTTAGAATGCTCTCGTCGATCTGACCCCACCCAGAGCTGGCGTGGCCGGGCATGTCGATTTCCGGAATGATACGAACGGCGCGAGCTGCAGCATAGCTGATGATCTCCTTTAGAGTCGCCTGGGAAAAGACCTCGTTACGCGAGTACGCGTCATCAGTCATTTCGGGGTAGGCGGAGATCTCCAAGGGCCAAGACTGAGAGTCAATGATGTGCCAATGCAGGACGTTCAGCTTCGAGAGTGCCATTCCATCGATCTGCTCAAAGATCTTCTTCTTGGAGATGAAGTTGCGGCCGGTATCGATCATGATACCACGCACGGGGTAGAGGGGCTCGTCCTGGATGGACACGGGCTGCTCAACAATCAAGTTACCTTTGCCGTCGTTGATGATGATCTGCTGGAGAGTAGTGAAAGCATGAAGTGCGCCGTACACGGTCTCAGCGGAGATGTCAACAGAGCCAGATCCTTCGGAGATTTCCAATGTGTACGACTCGTCAACACCGTGCTGCAGAGCGGCGTGGGTGTTGGTGATATCGACGTTGACAGTAGTAAGACGACCTGTGCAGTTGCCGGTTGGGGGTACGCCATATTGCCTCTTCTTCCTGGACTTCTTGGAAGCGGTTGATGTTGGAAATGGTTCAAACTCGCGGATTGGTGCTTCAATTGCTGCAGGGATCCACTTCAGCTCGGTAATAGTATTGGTGGCACGGTCGAAGGCTTGCTGCAAGACTTCATGATCGGGTGCTGACAGGGTCAATGATCCGACTGAGAAGCACCCCGAATCGCCCCAAGTGATGTTGGAAGGTTTGGGTAGTGGGTTGGCGGCAACAGCTTCGACATTCCTGGCGAACAGGATTGAAGCCGTAGCCACGGAGGCTAGGAGGAAGTCGCGCATAGTAGTGATTGTGTGCTTTACGCTTGCAAATGGTCTGAAATGACAGAAGATCGAAATCTTAAGTGGTTCGAGGTCGAGGGAGGAGACAACGAAACAACGAAACAACGAAACAAACACGGCTGAGCGAATGACCAACGGTGGATAAAGGATGCTATTTCAACCCAGTGAGCATCCAAGGAAGTGAAAGACAAGGCCGCACCGGGGGCTTCACAGGCCGCGCCGCGTCGGGTTCACTTCACTAGCGGTGCTGGGGGGTTGGTGAGATAGGCTAGCGAACTCAGCCTTGCTGCATCTCAGCAAGGGAGGCTCTCGCCGCTGCAACCATGCCAGTGCATGCTTACCAGTCGAATGCGCGCTGCGGCGTCAAGATGTTACTTGCCCCGCGCCAACACGAAAATAACAACCACACCTTATACTGGCTGTCTTTCTTTTGAGCCCGCCACCGCAACCCTACGATCGTGAACCAACAGCCTTCACAGTGAACCGCATTGACTTTCCTGGTCGGTGCGTGCAGCTCGTCTCCACCACCCGGCCGCCGATCAGTCGACGCGCTAAGATAAACGGCTTGTCACCCCAGGATATGCATGTTTCGTGCAGGGTTACACGCGCTTTTGCAACAGGCCGTCAATGACTGTTTTGGTGCATATATGCATGCGGCCGGGCAGCCTTATCGTCATCTTGCATGCCGCCTCTCAGCTTGTGATTTCAGTCGTCCGGCGTCCAGTACACGAAGAATGCGAAGGTCGAAGAATGAAGCTGCAAAGGGGTGAAGTCACGTTTAGCCGACATTGAAGCCGAGGATTTTCGCCTCGAGGCACAGCTGCGCGTCGTCCAAGCGAAGGAGGGAGCGCAGCACCAAGGAGGAAGGCGCCGCTCGGTTGCGGAGATCAGACAATGCAGCGGGCGAGATCCGAGGGCTGCAGGCTGCGATGGATGCCGAGTGACATGTCTCATTAAACTCTACATGCCATTCTCGCCAGAGACATGCACAGCTCTCCCTAATGAAGGCTGACTGCATTCTCGTCCAAAGCATGACAAGCCCTGCTTGCTCAACCACGCGTTTGACATTGCGCCACCTTGCCGTCAGCCCTGGCAGACGCTCATCTGGAATGTCTGAGATGCTTTGATGCTTTGATGCTTTGTCGAGTCAACGACCACAGGCAATGACGCGCTGTCGTCAGGCTGTGAACGATCCGCCTAAAGCGCAATGTTTCAGATATAAATTGGCGCGGATTGATAAAGTGTATATCCGGACCGCGGATGAATGCGGAATGCTGGGGTTAGGATGGTGGTCTACGATCTGGGCACCGACATATCACAGCAAACTCTAACGATCAAGTTGGACAACATGCAGGAACCCGACTCCACAGTTACAGAGGGACAGTGTGTACACCGCTCGATTCAAGGTTGCCCGCTGCTGCCACCGAGAATAGGTCCATCAGCTGGAGGCGCAGCATGCTCGGTGCCGTCGGTAGCGTTCCCCGGACGCTTTGCATGCTTGATGGTCCACCAGTCTGGCGCAGGCACACTCAGCAGTTTACATACATCTCGTCTTCTCATCCTGAAGTCATCGTACAGATGCTTCCAGATCTTCCTCTCTGCGCAGCTTCCCGTCTGACTCCCACCGCAGTCAGGCTGCATCTCCTCCAGGCCCTCTGTAGGCCACATGATCCAGGGCTTGGGCAGCGGCCAGTCGCTGAAATGAACGAGCTTGGCTTCGCTGTAGACCTTCTCAGCGTCCCACTTCTCATAGCTGTTTCCAAGGTAGGCACTGTGATCGTGCTTCCTGAACTCGCCTGTCAACAGAGCATACGGGCGGTGTGGAAGCACCAGAGCGCTCTCCTCAAACCGCTCATTCACGAGCTCCATATCGAATCTGTGCACGCTGACAAGCTCGCTGTTGCCGCCTCCCCCGATTGTCTTCTTGAACCGCTCGAATTCGTCCAAGTCAGGCTTGATGACCATAAGCATCGATGTGAGCGGCCACGGCTTGCTGTCGGCCCAGTATGCGCGGGGCATGGCCATGGGCGTCTGCGGGAGGAGGAAGAGCTCGTCGAGGGGCTTCAGGAGCATGACGTCCGAGTCGATCGCAATGACACGGTCGTAGTACGCGAGCGAGAATGCCATAAACTTCGTGACTGACTTATCCCATGTCCCTGTCCATTCATCTGCAAAGGCCGTCAGCACCCTGTTCACTCTCCACCGGATCTTTCATGCGTAGGGCGACGGGTTCGCGTGTAACTGCGCATCCTGCTCATCGTACCTTTGGTGCGACCCTCGACGGTCATAAGCTTGACTGGGTGCAGCTTGACGTTGTACTTGTCGCGCGCCAGGACGAGCAGCTGGCTGTCGCGGTCTCTGGCGCTCGTCACTTCCGTGTCCCAGTACTGGGGGTAGAAGAGGACGCGGTCTGCCTTGCTGCCGAGCCTGGCGAGCGCGTCGAAGAGGAGAAGGGCATGGCAGAGCGTCGCGCTGTCGGTCGCATACAAGCTGTACGCGTAGTTGGACCAATTGGTCACGCCGTTTGTGGACGCTCGACCTGATGAAGGGTAGAGGAACCAGCAGACGAAAAGGAAGCCGCACAGGTAGTAGGCGTATCGGCGGTGGAAGCGAAAGGGTTGCGCGTCGTTGTCCCTCGTGTACCGAGGGAGCTCGTCAGATCGCCTTCGACGCATGATGTGAGTGCGCAGCAGGCATCTTGTCAGTTCTGATCAAAAGTTTGGTTGCTTGCTCACGGAGGTGTCGGCGAGTGACGTTGAATTGTCTCCGGAGCTTTTGCGCTTTGAATGACGGTCGAACCGACCCTGATCCTGGACGTTTCAGCGCCCCCGTCAAGACATATACTTGTGTCGTACAGAATGATGCAATCATGGCTTGCGGCCTTCGGTGGGTATTCTCGTGACATGCTACATATGGTTGAGGCCTTGAGCCGGCCTAGTCAATGGCGACCCATTTATCCTACATTATTCAAAACGCCAATTCAAACCCAATCACTTCTCAAATCGCGACAGGCACGATCCACTCGCATTTCGGAGGAGTGAGCGGTATGTCCTCGTCGTTGCTGAATCGACCCATCTGTCCCACCCTTCTGTAGATCTCTTCCAGCAGCTTGCCCGCCTCGCCCTCGTACTCTTCTGGGTCCCCTTCTTTGTAACGGTCCTTCGGGTCAATTGGGCCAGCTGCTTGATTAAGGTTTTGTTGTGCCTGCGCCGGCGCTGGAGCTGGCTGACTTTGGGCGCCGAAGGGCGACTGAGTTGTTGCAGGGGCCGGAGCTGGCGGTGTTGGCTGGCCAAACGGATTTTGAGCTTGCGTGGCTGAAGTCTGAGCCTGTTGCCCACCAAGACTGGGTGCTCCAAAGGCAGGTGCGCTTGGTTGGCCAAAGGCAGGAGCTGGTGTCGCCGCAGCAGCTCCAAAAGGATTTGGTTGAGCCGCGTTTTGCTGGGTTTGTGCTTGCCCGAAGGGATTTGGCTGTTGCCCTGACTGTGCTGCTTGAACAAATGGAGACTGAGAGCTTTGTGTAGCCTGTTGACCGAAGGGTGATTTGTTGGACTGGGGCTGCTGGCCAAATGGCGAAGATCCTGAGCCAGTCTGTGCTGCTTGCCCGAATGGGCTCTGTCCGAAGGCAGGTTTACCAAAAGCACTCGACTGCTGGGTCTGCCCCAGAGCGCTTGCCTGGCCGAAAGCCGAGCCCTGAGCTGGTGTAGATGCCTGTCCGAACGCTGGTGTGTTACCAGGAGCTGAAGTCTGCCCGAAAGGCGACTGCTGACCAAGGCCACTGGGTTGCCCAAAAGCACTCACAGAGCCCGGCATGGACGTCTGACCAAAGCCTGCGCCACCGAAAGCAGGCTTGCCGAAAGCACTTCCACCTCCTGGCGCTGATGGCTGACCGAAAGGCGATGGCTTCTGGCCCAGTGCTGACGACGCGCCGAAAGCAGAACCGACGTTGCCAAACGCTGAGGTGTTCTGTCCGGGAATTGATGGCTGTCCAAAAGCTGAGGTGGTCTGGGCAGGATTTGAAGCTTGACCAAAGGCCGGTTGTCCGAATCCAGGTTTTGAAGGCTGTCCAAATGCAGATCCTTGTGTCGATGACCCTGATGGAAATGGATTGCTGGAGGCTTGTGCGAAAGGACTCGAGCTGGAGCCTGAGTGTCCGGCTTGCGCGGAGGTTCCTCGCACCATGTCCAGCCTGTTTGGATGTACATTTGCACCTTCTGCTATGTACCGAACAGCGCCCTCAATGTCGTCTGCTATCGCTTTGATCTGTTGTTGCATCTTCGCGTGCAGTTCGGTCTCTTCTTGTTGCTATGTTGCGATTAGCTCGAGTTCGCCGTGATTCAGTGAGTACTTACAGCAACATTCTCGTTACCTGCAGCTCGTTGCGTATAGTATCTTACGCGAAGTTCTTCCGGGCTGATCTCTACAGGACCTTCGATGAGTTGTCGCGGGGCATCACGACCGGGGCCATAGCATGAAAGCGGATAGATCGGTCGCTGGCCAGAGAGATCTGCTCGTATATCCGCGATATCTAGATGGTACGGCAATGTCTTGCTGTCACGACCGGCTGATTTCTGTCAGAAGATGTCATGCATGTAGTCGCGTAGCCGGAAGGTGCACAATCGGAAGCGACTTGTTCTACGTGAAAAGGACTTCAGATCGATGAGTGAAAGGCTTACTTCCAAATGCTCCGCCTGAGTTCTGATTAGGGCGATAGGTGTCGCCGCCGCCGAAGGCACCAAAACGGTTGTTGTTAGTCGATCGCCCGCCAAAGCCTCCACCAGCATTTCGATTGCCATCTCGCTGACTCCCAGGGTGCTCGAATTTGCAGTCGTCTATGCTGTGTCAGACACGTGATCTTACACGGCTTTCGAAACACTTGCCCCCAAACCGGCAGTGGCCCTGGAGATAGAATTTGCAGACAGTCATGCCGGTGCCGTAGCCAAGAGCGGATGTGGATGGTCTTTAAATTGGAGCTCCCAATAGGCTGGGTGGATGTCAGTATGTAGCTGAGCCGCGATTCCACAAGTCGATCGAAAGCAAAGTCCAAGGCTGCACTTCGGGTGAATGAACGGTTCGAAAGACGCGCCGCGCTAGCAACACTGGTAGCGTGCAATGGCGCGCAGCATGAGCGCAGCAACCATTGTGCACCAAACCATGCTTTGCAGTTACCTCTGCCTGATGAAGCTCTGAGTGAAGTTTTGCGACGGACCCTGATCTGCTTATGCGCATCTCGAGCCCTGCATGACGACAAACTTGAAGACGCGCTCTGATTCGGCAGCTTGACTTCCCTGGACGCAAAGTGGACTGACAGTATGAGACTGGGCCTACCTGGGAGAGTGAATGAATGACGTGGTTGTTGTTGTTGTTGTTGTTGTTGTTGTTGTTGGTTTTGTTGTTGACGTATACAGTGTATTTTGACACAGCCTGGAGGTGAATATGGCTGCTGGCTGGCCGTGGTTGCAGGAAGGAGCCCTGTCTGCTGCGATCCCTGCTAGCGTCATCGCGCGTGGAGCTCAAATGTTTATTGCGCTCATGGATGCAACAAAGCACAACACCGCGCCCCTCAACGAGTCGACCCACGGGGCTACACAGCCACACCGCCGACAACACTGTCCGGCCCATGACCGCGCGAGGCACTGCAAGCCTCACCCCTTGGGCACGATGAACGGCGCCACTCCCGCGCGCAGAGGGCCTGGCGGGTTTCCTGCAACACCACAGATGTCGAATCGCTCGCCCGGCGTGCGCAGCCCCAGTGCCTCCACACCGTCGCGACCAAACGCGCGGTCGCCCATACAAGATGTTCCCAGGGCTGCACCTGCGCCGCAAAGCTCAGGGCCTGTCATCCCGTCCGAGGTCCTCGATGCGGCACAGCAGCGCTTCTACCTATTCGCCATCTACATGGCCCTATGGGCCTACCGTTCCTATGACTTCTACACACTCGCCGTCGAGGAGGACGAGTCGCTATGGCTGTGCCTCAAGTGGTGCTTCTTCGACATGATCTTCATGTTTGGCGTCCCGCTGCTGGAGATTCCCTGGCTGGAGTGGAGCAACGGCGCTGCCTTTCTGTTGTTCGTGGTACACGCCGCGCTCGACGTCATGCTCATGTTTCGCATTGGCATACCGGTCCAGGCGTGGGCTGTCAGCTTGGTCGGCTTCCTGTGGGACAGCGAGCTTGCCATTAGCGAGCGCAGCGTCAAGCCAGGCTCTATCCTGCACAACGCCTCGCTGATCCTGGGAAAGCAGATCGTCAACATTCTGCCCGAGGGATCCGCAATCCTGAACCCCAACAAGGAGCCATTCTGCCTGAACTCGACCGTCACCCATCTGGAGATCCCCATCATGATCAACCAAACCGAGCCGATCGAAATGGAGCTTCTGCGCATCGACTTCGAGACCAACGTCAACGAGACCATCACAATCAAGAAGTCTGAGCTCGGCAAGATGCTCAAGAAGGCGCGGAAGTCGACGAGATCTGCGCATCCCGACGATCCATTGACACTGCGATACACCGTAAAGAAACCGGGTGTGTACTTGCTCCAGAAGGTCCTAGATCACACGAAGCTTCAAGTGCGACCGCGCGCGGCTAGTTTGATTGTCGCGTCCTGTCCGCAAGCCCGAGTGAAGCCGACAGGCGACAGCCGCTGCCGTAACGATTTGTCCAATGTTGCGCTGGAAGTCGAGGGTACGCCACCGCTCAACATCAAGTACCAGTTATCAGTGAACGGCAAGCCACGCGGTGTGTCCGAGTTCCATAATCTGCAACCCGACGACGTCATCTCCCCTCTGTCACGACACAATCCACAAGCATTGGTAAAGCATGGGCGCGAGGACGTTTCCTGGGCGCGATCGCAAAAGGTCTCTGTTCCTCTAAACGAAACACTCTCCACTAGCGGTCGATGGGAGTACGAAGTGGTGGAGGTGCAGGACGGTCTAGGCAACATTGTTGACTTCGTAAACGTCGACGACGATGAGCGGCCAAAGGCCAAATTCTACGGGATTCGTCAGTCGTTCGAAGTTCGTGAACGACCAAAGGCTTACTTGAGAGGCTGCGATCCTTCGAGACCACTTAGAGTGGCCAAGGGTGAGGTCGCCCGTCTACCAGTCCACTACGGTTCCACCGGCAAGCAGGCCATTGAAGGCGCACACGCCATTGAGTATCTGTTCACACCAGAGACGGATATTGTCAACAATGGTTACCACAGCCCAAATGCTGCATTGAAAAGGCAAACCATGCGAACCATTCGGGAACAGCCGCTGATTTCTAACGCTGGTCTTTACACGATCAAGACTGTGTCTACTGACTTCTGCGAAGGAGAGGTGCTCGAGCCAGCCTCGTGTCTACTCCAAAATCCTCCGGAGCCAGGTCTCTCTTTGACCAGCGAAGACATTGTAGACAGATGTGCCGGCAACCCTATTGGTCTGCGCGTTGGTCTTGACCTTATCGGAAGCCCACCCTTCGTGATCAAGTACACGGAACACATCAACCACCGAAAGATTCCGAGGGAATTGCAAATCGCCACTCTCCGAAGCACGGCTGATTTCACACCTCAGGACGCAGGTCACTACAAGTACACCTTCGAGAGCATTCGTGACTCCGTCTATAAGGATACGCCTCTGCGGAATCTTGAGTTGCAACAGAACGTTAGGCCGTCTGCGAAGGCATCATTTGTGGACAGCAAGCGAACCAAGCAAGTCTGCATCGATGACTCGGTAGACTTTGACGTCAAGCTGTCAGGAGAGGCGCCTTGGAAGCTGGAGTACGAGCTTGTACACAACGGTAAACGCACCAAGCGCACCGTTGAGACAGAGGAAGAGTACTACACCATTAGGACTGAGAAGCTCCGCAGCGGTGGCGAGTACATCGTGACCTTGGCAAGCATCAGCGACAAGATGGGTTGCAAAGAGTATCTGAGGGAGGAGGCCAGGGTCAATGTACGCCATGAGCGACCCAAGGCCTACTTTGGACACATTGAAGGCAAGCAAGCGATTATGGCGCTTGAGGGTAGGACGATCGGTCTACCTCTTCGTTTTACTGGCAATGCACCCTGGCGGCTAGAATACGAGAACTTGGATACGAAGGAAGTTAGGAAAGAGACTTTCCAAAACGCAAACGCATTCCTGGACGTAAAGACAGATGGCACATACCAGCTGCTTTCGGTCAAGGATGCCGTTTGCCCTGGACTGATCGAAGAGAAGGCTGACCAGTTCTTGGTTCAGTGGGTTGCTCGACCCAAGCTGACTGTTCCTGAGTCAGACGCTATCGTATTCGAAGGCGGCAAATACACGAAAGAGCCAGTCTGCGAAGGAGACGAAGACGCGCTGGAGGTATCGCTTCATGGTGAGTTAAACTACAAATCTAGGACACACTTCGTGTTACTGACGCACATACAGGAAACGCTCCGTTCGACGTCTCTTATCAGACACAACAGAACGATCCGAAGGGCAAGCTAGTGTCAGTCAGGAACAAAGACTTACACGTCGCAGGAGGCGCTGCCTCAATCCGAGCAGAGACGTCGCAAGCCGGCACTTACGAGTACACCTTCCAGAAGCTGGCCGACTCCAGATACAATCATTCCAAGAAGCACTTCTCCCCAGTCACCATCAAACAGACTGTCCACCCGCGCCCTAGCGCTCGCTTCGACAAGCCAGGAAAGACATACAGCTACTGCTCTAGAGAATCAGAAGGCGAAGAGGTCATCCCGATCACATTCGAAGGTGTTGCGCCGTTCTACCTGGAAGTAGAGATCAAGCATCATGGCACACCAAAGCCCGAAATCAGCATGCACAAGAACATCCCGACGAACAAGTACGACCTCAAAATTGAGCACCGCAAGCTGCATCTCGGACACTCTTCCATCTCTATCCGCAAGATCCGCGACTCGCGTGGCTGCACGCTTAAGCCTGCTCCCGGTGGTCCTCGCGTGCAGATCAGCGTGCACGATGCACCCACCGCCACCGCTCTGGAAGACCGTACGAACTTCTGTGTTGGCGAACGCCTCTCGTTCGCACTCGGTGGTCAGGTTCCGTTCACTGTCTACTATACATTCGAAGGCCAGGAGCGCAAGGCATCGAACGCAGGCACCACCTTCCGACGTCTCGCGGAGCTTCCCGGTACATTCACCATCACTGGTTTGCGCGACTCGGCATCTGAGTGCCTTGCGTCACTCGACCTTACAAAGAAGATCCACCCCATTCCCTCGGTCCGCCTGTCGGGTGGTCGTGTCGACGAAATTGACATCCACGAAGGTGGAGGCACCGATCTTGAGTTTCAGTTCTGGGGCACTCCGCCATTCGAGTTCACCTACACAAGGAGCACGAACGCCGCGCGTGGCAAGAAGAGCAAGGTCCTCGAGATCCGCACAGAGGTCAGCCACGAGATGAGCATGCGCATCCCCGTACAGGAGGAGGGTACGTATGAGGTGGTCAGCATCAAGGATGCGTGGTGCAGCTTTGCTCGCAACGATATCGAGGGTTTGGAGAAGAGCAAGGGTGGTGCTCAGAAGTTGCTGCAGTTCTAAGCGTACTTGGATCGTGACGAAGTGAAGATTTGTATTTGCATTGCTGGGCGTTGGGCGCAGCGTAAAAGGTCGATGAGGGTTGGAATTTGAATGGCATATGATGAAGCGGTTCGCAGCATACAATCCCTGATTGATTATATAAGCTCGATTGGTGTAGGTCCCCTATGCAACCACTTCGTCGTGACGCATTTCAATCATCAGGATACTCGTCCCTCAAGTTACTCACAAAGGTATGGCTCGCGTCATCCCAACGCTTGAAATGCCTCCCCGCAAGCTTCATTATAGCGGCAGAGGGCAGTGCGCCAGTCGCCATAGGCTCGATGTTCTCCGCAGCGACATAGCGTACGGATTTATCATGAACACTACGCATACAGTCAGCCATACAGCGTTTGATCACGACACTGTCGAGCAAGCACTTACAGCACATGATAGAACGCCTGTTCCCTCCCACCTGGCAACCGATCAACACCCATGTTCTGTATCCACTCCTCGCCCGCATCACAACTCGTGTCCCACCCCGTGATCACACCTTCATAGTGATACCGCTTATGCCTGAACAACTGCCCGATCTTGAACTCCACATTCCGCGCGCGCGCAGACCTCCGTAGCAGCGGTCGCCTCAGCGTATCAATTTGATGCATACTCTGCACAAATTGCAAAAGCCTCTGTCCCTCAGGCTGCGTATAGAACAGGGGAATAACATACTGCTCAAGCAGCGCAACATCCCACGCAAAATGGGTCTGGAAGTGCTCGAGCAGGTAGGGCAGGTACTGCCGTCGCCGCGACGAGACTTGCTGTATGGACCCCGGTGTTCCTTCGTCGCCGGGCCCGAGCATCAGCATGGCCCAGATGGTCGAGTAGAACGCGTTGTCCATGTCGGGGTATGCGTCTAGCCATGCCGCGCTGATCCCATGCACGCCGCCTTGCGTTTGCCGGATGGTTTGCACCGAGTTCATTATGTTGCGTGCCGTGCGCAGGACCATTTCGCGGGTTGTTGTGTCGGAGAGAAAGGTCTGGTGGTCTGTGGTTGGGACGCCCATGTCGCGGAGCACGCGTAGGAGGTCGGCTTGTCGGACTTCGTCTGAGGAGCGGAAGGGATCGAGGTACATGGAGTCGAGGGGCCCGGAGCTGCTGGGCTTGTATTCGCCGTCGAGACTGTGCCGTTCGGGCGCGTAGACGAGGCAGTAGACGTGGAATAGGAAGCCGCATGGGCGCGCATCGAGGCCGACTCTTTGGGCGAGCGCGCAGAATAGGGCGACGGATATGAGGGGTAGTGACTGGTGAGTGGGCGACCGGAGGACGAGGCCAATGAACGAGTTTCGTAATGCGCGGTATGAGGTGTCGGGTACGCCTTGGAAGCCCTGGTCGCGCAGATACGAGGCGAGCGTCGATGCCTTCGCCCTTGTGCTGAGCTCCCGGAAATCGGGATGCTCACTGAGCAGACCATTCGCCAGGCGGTCCAGGTCCTCTGACATCAGATCGAAGTCGACATCTTCCCCGCCACGCGCGAACATGTCGTATGCGCCCAGCGCCCTATCGATCGACACATCCTTCCCGTCCTGCACGTCCTTCCACACATTGATCGCCATCTCACGGTGTATGCGCTCCAGTGCAGCATTCGCGTAGTACCGCCTCGCCAGCACATCTTCGGCGTCATCTGGACAGGCGCACTCGCGCAACAGCGTCTCTTTCGCGTCATATCCGAACTCGGCGATGCCGTTGATGCATCGTATGCGTTCGTGTTGTGTCGCTAGAACATGGTCGAGTAATCGCCGTGTCTCGTGCTCAATGCGCTTCTTGCGAATGTAGAGGGCGCGCCAATTCACGGCGGGGAGCGGCCCTGCGAATTTGGCGGCGATATTGTGTTGAGGTGCCCATGTAGTGAAGCTTGTGCGGCAGAGGTGGCGCCAGATTATGGGTGAGTCGGTAGTGAGCTGCTTGATCAGCCTGTTGGACTGCGAGAGGGCGAAGAGCGAAGGCGGGTCGAGGTGCAGGAAGATGGCCTCGAGCACCTCCGTCGGCAGGTCCGTGAAGGCGGGGCCAGACATAGTCGTTGCAGGTAGGCGCTGGATTCGTTACAGCGCAGTCAGAAAGTTGGCTGCGCGCAACAGCGTGCAGGAGTTGTAGGTTCGGAGGCGACAATGCACGCTGGCAAGAATGTCGTCAATGACGACACACGCGTACGATGAGCGCATCGCGCTTAGCAATCGCTTCTGGAGGACTCACATCATCCGGCCATAGGATTTGGTAGGGCAGCCATAGACTAACCTAGATAGGCAGGTGGCCATAGAAATGCAAGGATTAGCGCATAGGTCTATGGCCAAGTGCAGCTATAATAGGTAATGTCTAAAAAGTATTTAGAATGGGGTTGATTGATTGATTGATTGATTGATTGATTGATTGATTGATTGGTTTAACGTCCTATCTGAGTCTAAGACTATGGAAGACGAGAGGAGCAGTAGCTCCTCTGGTAATGCAAAGATTTAGTTACATGAGAGTGAAGTCAATGGAGGTACAAGGGATGGTGAGGGCTCAGGCCCAGAGCAAAGATGCTGGAAACAAAAGAAGTACACAAAAAACAAACAAAGGAAAGAGCAGATGTTATGGCAACACTATGCCTGGTCTTCTGATGACTGCCCAAGATGCCACCTCCTTGTGCCAACCCTGGTCCTGCTGATAAAGTCCAAGGTGGCCTTGAT
>NW_022985370.1:0-21241 GCF_010093625.1 Macroventuria anomochaeta
CTGCTCTTGTATCCATTTCCTGCATGCACTGTGCTATAGCAGCATTATGCTCTTCTAGCTCAGTGTTCTGCTCTTTCTCTGTTTCTTGAAGCTCCTCTACCTCTCTTGTATACTCTGGATCATTGATGACTGGAGAGGCAGCAGCAGATAACTCCCATTCTGGGTGCTCATCTAGCAGGGTAGGGTTGTGTCCACTTGTTCTATCTCTTGGTATAGGGATGTCAGAGCTGATTCGCAGCCCTGTATTGATAGGTGTTGGGCATGGTGTGTCTCCAGGGAGGAGAGGCTCATAGGCAATGAACTCAGGAGGGGCTTGAGGCTGCTGTCTTTGCAGTTTGCGTTGTTGGTCACGTTGCTTTCTTGCTGCTTTGCTCTCAGCTGTAGTAGCATACCTTCTGGGTCTTCCTGAAGGCATGGTGACAGCTGTAAAGTTTGTGTCATAGAGGAAAGTTGCCCAAAAAGTAAAATTTTCAGGGGTCACCAAAATTCCCAATTAGGTTAGTAGGGGTCACCAAAATTCCCAATTGGGTATACAATCACAGTAAACAGATAATTCAGCTACAAACAAGAGAATAAGATATAAAACAGATGCCATCTGTTCCAGAATGACTGTAGGCATATAGCTAGCCTTTGACTATTGCTTTATTGCCCTTGTGCTGATGCAATACCTGATGTTGGTCAGGGGGTCACCAAAATTACACTTAAGGTTAGTGCATTTTCAAAGCTGACCTTACCAAATTGGGTTGTCAACCTCAGGTACCCCAACTTTAAACAGCAATAGTACAATAACCATAGCATACAGAGCTTAGCGGAGGGTACCATTGTGCTCAGGGAGCTCTGTTCTATCAGCTGACCTTAAAAGATCAACTATTTTTTTCCTAACCCTGACCCCCATTTGCTCATTCATTTTCCTAACCCTTACCCCCATTTGCTCATTCATGTTCTCACAGACACAGACGCAGACGCAGCACGCACTTGCAGCCCCGTCCTCCCAGCCAGGCGAAGTGGATGGCGCATTCCGCTACGCTTGGGCATGGTGTAGAGCTTTTGATGAAGTGGTCCAGTCGGTGCAGATCAAGTACAGGTGGGCACAGGTGCTCTTGGGCAAGGCTATGACGGGCAAGCTGGCGCAGCTTGAGCACAGTGACAGGCTCTTCAGCAATGACAAGAAGAGTCGTTTTGGCAAAGGCCCGCGCAGGAAGGAGGCCATAGATTACCTGCTGCAGTTGGTGAGCCCAGACCACAAACCCTCCAAGAGAGACCGGGACGCCTTCAAAGAGCGCATCAACAGAGCGGTCAGATGGTACAGGGTTGCTGAAGGCCTGGGCTGGGGCGTGTTGCTTGTCATGCCTGAAGACATGATACCCAAGACCTGGGTAGAGAAGAACATCCGCACCTGGGGCATCGACATCTTCATTGACCTGGTCAAGAGGGAGCGCCCAGATGTCTGCCTTGCAGCCAAGCAGTTCGATGAGTGGCTGGGCCCAGAGGGCATTGCAGGTGGCAACATCAACAGCAAGAAGATGCTGAGCATTGAGCTGAGAGACACCAGCACAAGTCGCCAGCTTGTAGAGGTGGAGGAAGTGGGAGACAGCGAGGATGAAGAAGCAGGTGACAACAGCAGCAGCAATGGCAATGCAGACAGCGATACAGACCGGGACAGCGAGGCATGCGTTGAGATTGCCCAGTTGCAGATCTGCTTGAGGAGCGTGCCTGCTGCTCCCCTTTGCCAGACTACGCTGCCTGATCTGTTCAAGATGATACCGTGAGGCAAATGGGGCAAGTGTGCATGTTTGGTCTGCCTGCAAGCCTTTGACTGTTGGCGGTGCAGGTGCGCAGCCTACCAATGCGCGTCCACGTAGGTAGTCACACTTGAAAAGAAGTTGCGCAGCTACTGCAGCTGCTGTTTTGGTTGCTTGCATTGCATGGTTGAGTAGTCGGTCTAGTTGTTTGGTTGCAGAGTTGAAGCAGTCAGTTGCACTGCAAGGCTTGCTTACGGCTGCAGGGCTCGCTTACGGTCGCAGGGGCCGCCGAACACCAACTTGCGGCCACAACACAACACCATCAACTTTTCATCAATGCCAATGTTGCACAGCAATTGTGAAGAGTGCAAAATGTGCACAGAGTCGTGTTGCACCTTGCTGCAGACTTGCAGCCATATCTGAGGCTTGCTTGGGGTCTATACGGATTGTTGCAGTTGTAAATCGTAAAGGGTTGGGCGCAGGGGTCCTGCTAGCGCCGGGTAAAATCGTATAGGGTCTATACGGATATTGACTAGTAGTTAGTCTTAGGGGCTAGTCTAGTCTAGGTGTAGTGTCTTGGGACTTGGCGCAGTTGCTCATCTGTCAGATGAGGAACTGCATAATCCCCTCCAACACCAACTATTTCTCCAACACCAACTATTTCTCCAAGACCAACTACATTTGCAACCTCCACTGCCTTTCCTCTTGCATCACTCTTGCCTATGCAATTGTGTTTACTGAATGGTTGAATTGGGAGATGCTGTGGCATGACAGTCTTAGGGGCTAGTCTAGTCTAGGTGTAGTGTCTTAGGACTTGGCACAGTTGCTCATCTGTCAGATGAGGAACTGCACAATCCCCTCCAACACAAACTATTTCTGCAACAACAGCCTACAGAGAGCAAGGAAAAGCTTTTTCTTGGTAGTAGTAAACACTGTAGGCAAAGAGGTACCTACCCTATACAGCAGACAGCAATATTATATAGTTGTTGTGGTTGAAAGTTGTTGTGTTGTGGTTTCAGCATTTTATTCATTTTGGGGTTAGTGGTATACTAATCAGGAAGGCAAGCCAACAACAGCATACAGACAGCAAGGAAATGGTTGTTTTTTGTAGCAATAGATACCATAGGTCTACAAGTAACTTCCCTGTGCAAAAATAGCAATATTATGTAGTTGTTGTTGATGTACAGGCTGTTGGGTTAGGTGTCAGCATTTTATTCATTTTGGGGTTAGTGCAGTCTTGGAGCAACCTTACCATAACAGGAACTACACCACCAACCCCCATATCTTTAACCACGAATAGCGCTACAACCACAGCACCTACAGCTTAGTGGAAGGTACCATTATACTTGGCAAAGTTACCTCTATCAAGCTCTACCAAAAGAACCTCAACTTTTTTCTTGAACCTAACCCACATTTCAACACTTGAGTGTGCTGAGTCCCTGCGGGACTACACGTTATCGGAGCGCTTTTGGTCCAAGGCGTTACACAGCGCCTGCTCCTGCTCCATCGACCAAAAGCCAACGTCCTCTTTACCAAGCACCTGCTGCATTGCCTGGCGGATTGCTGTCTCCTTCACATTGCTGACTCGGAACAGCTTTTGCTGCTTCACAAGCGCCCTCCCCTCTCCCTTGTTGCCTTGATGCTCTTCGTCATCGCTGCGCTCTCGCCGCTTTCTGGCTTGTCTTGGCTTATCTGCAGTTGCGTCTGCTGCCTGCATCTCAGGCTGCTCTGCCCCTCACCTATCCAGACCCAGGAAGTGGTGTGGTTGCGCAGATGCGCGTCAAGATTCTTTACTGCTGTAGCATGTTGCTTGCAGACAATGACAGCATGCGCAGCCAGATAGCAGATTGCATCTTTGATGGAGTAGTATGAGTGCAGTGCTTGATGGGTGGGTGTGATGTCTGTTGTTGTTGTTGTTGTTGTTGTTTGCACTGCAGACAGTCGTGCATGCCAGCAGAACTCCATCCCTTAAATCCCAACCAAGACTGCTCCAATGGGGTCAAAAGTGTGCTACAATGTAGCGCTGAGGCAGAGAAGATAATTAAAATGATGAAATTGATGTAAAGTGGTGATGTTGACAGTGAGTCGACCAAACAAGTTGGGGGTGCAAAACTGCTGTTATCACAGCTATTTATCACAGCTCCATGCTGACAATGTCGAGGGGGTTTGGCTAGTGAGGTAGGTTTAGCCGCAAGTACTCAAAGGCGTGCATCACAACAGCCAGACCAGTTACACAGAATCCAAGGCAAGATTCGGAATCAGCGTACAATTCTGCACAGGTTGGCCTTCTAGAATTGTTTTATTAGGCTCTCCAACGCCTGCGAGTCCGCCCCACGAGTCGGGGGGTCAAAGGTTTCTGCTTTGGGCTCACGCTAAGCCCACATTAAGCCCAACTCGGCACGAGAGAGGCCTCTCTCATCTCCTTGTATTAGTTAGGGTATGGCTAGTGAGGTGGGTTCAGCCACGGGTATTCAAACGCGTGCATCGCAGCAACCAGACCAGCTATGTAAAATCCGAGGCCAGATTCGGAATCAGCGCGCGATTCCGCACAATATGGCTTACTAGAATAGGTTTATTAAGCTCTGCATCATCCCGCGAGTCGGCCCCACGAGTCGGGGGTCAAATACTTCTGTTTTGGGCAGAGAGGCCCTAACGCTAAACCCATTTGGGCGCGAGTCGGGGGGCGACTCGCGTGTCCTCTCGGGTAGGCTGCAGAAGCGCGTTGATTACACTGTATTTGACGTGTATTAAGAGATGAGATAGCAAGCTGAATATCTGCTTCATTTGATAGCAATTGAGTAATGTTGCATGGAGCCATTGTACACTGAGATAGGAGAGGTGGGCAAAGTTGGTGGGGTGCATGACTCCCTTGTATACGCGGCTCGCTTGTAATCTACGTTAAGGATTTTTGGAATACCATGTACATCAGGTGATCCTGGAAATCCGCAGATTCCACGCATATATATCATTATACCTATGTATATTGAGTCACACTTCCAAGACAATAGATCAGAGGAAGAACATCAACATGCAACAACGCATATTCCCCCTATACAGGGCAGCATTACTACTAGACAAGTAGAGAGGATAGAGATAGAGTCTACATAGTAGGCTGAGGCTTATGTGTATCTTAGAGCCGGGCCATACGTCTCTGCGTTGTGCGCCAGCAGGTCTGACTGTTTGATGCCATGTCACATGATGTACATGGTATTTCGAAAATCACCCATAGCCCGTTCATACGAAAGTATCGAGCACGACCGCAGCGCAGCAAGGGGGAAGGATTCGACGGACTCTGCAAAACCGTGAGATGCGATTCCATCTTTCAAAGACTTAATAGAGCGCATACCTTTTATTGACAGAGTCCCATTTAGTCGTGTAAAGTCTATGCCGTGTTGGGGGTCAACGGCGATCGCAGGTGGAAGGATCCGCTGACTTACACACCCATTATCTCCGCCATCATCACTACTGCGAGGGTGCTGGTGCCGTATGCGGGGGCGAAGGCACGGCGAGATCGCGTGACCGAGATCATGAAAAAAAAGGTTACCCCTGCCAGGAGGCAGCGACGAGCCAATTCAAACTTATCAAGGAGACCACAAACCGCTTCGTAACGTCGACCATCTACAGCGGCATACCCAGCCCGATGAACTGGTTTATGCGGCTGCAGACGTGTGGCTTGAAGATCCAATTCAACACCACAACGCGAACGGCGCGATCGACTGGGTGGGTCCAAGCTGTGTGGAAGGTTTGAGAGGGTTGAGTTGATTGATCTTCTGAGCTATTGGCTGGAATCGATCGAGACTATATAGTAGAAGGGGATAGCAGTGAAGGGTTGGGGAAGCAAACCAGACTAACCGAATGAGCTGGACAATCAGTGCAGCGGGCCGTTGGCAAACACTGCAACGGGCCGCTGGTAGACACTGCAACGGACCGCTAGCAAACAAGCTGTCGTACAGCCCTACTACGGTGACAGGCATAGGTAGTGTAGATGGGACCCGGAGTGGCTAGTACTTACTATGAGTACGTGTCAAGTAATTAATCTTAACAGCATCTCAGAGGCGACTAGGAGAATAGTCAGTAGATTAAACTTCCCCTATTGGCTTAGATAAAAGGTAGGGGGGCTTTTGTCTTCAGATCTTGCCCCTTGGACGCCGTTCCCCTCCCCACCTACACTACTTATGCCTGATACCAGAGTAGGATCAAACGGAAGTAGCAGCCTCGCGTACGCCTGTGAGTATTACCGTGTTAAGTCCAAAAAGCGCCGCAAAATGACGGCACTGCTCGCGCAACAAGCCGCGAAGTACGTTAGCTGCACTGGCTATTTCCATCGATGTGCGTAATAACCACGGAGCCTCCCTTGCTGCACGGTTGCGGCACAGTCAATCACAGGCCAGGTGGGTCAGTCGTGACCGGAACCGAAACCGGTTCCTGCACCTCGATTACTGCTTAAAAACGTGCTTACGAGATAGACTTTAGCCTTTGCAGGGGTGGCACTTGTGGAAAGCTATGCCGTATGTACCCGAGGCATTTTTTTATAAGGGTGCGGCTCGGCCGTCCTCACTGCTTGTACTGGCGATTCACTCCATTTACCGCTACCTGAAGCTGGCATACTGCAACTAAAATATGCCTCCTATATATACCGCTTCTGTATACACCCTTAGACTATACTTCTCACTTTACTTTGCTTTGACAAGAGGAGCCGGCCAGAAGGTCTGTTGAAACGGCGACAGACGAGGAAAGCGGCATGCGCAAAAAGAAACGCGGCGAAGCGGGATGTCCAGCCTTGTAATTCGTAACTTGAGGAGGTAAGCTTGCAGTTTTCTCCAATAAGAGTTTACATACTCGGCATAATCCGCGTTTGATTTTGGTTCGTTGTGGAAGGCATGAACGGTTTCTAACCTAAACGAATCGTAAGACTAGATTCGCTTTGCTACTAGGTGAACGAAAAACAGCGATCAGAATTATAGGTTTTCGATGATTAGAAAAGCAGGGATACACCTGGGGAGATAGGCAGACTTGCGGTGGACCGTGTTTTATGCCAAGCGGGAAATGTATGCACAGCCTTAATGCTGTATGCAAATAGGCAACTGCACAAGGCTGAAGAGAAGAAGTTAAAGGAACAAGTCGAAGCAGAGCGCCCCCCGGAGGACAGTAGAAGAAACCCTTCGCAATAACCGAGTCGGCAACCGCGAATACTGTATCGGTATACTGAAGGACAGGATAATCAAAACAGAAGATTGAGTACCACTGGTCATCGGGAAGTGGCTCTTGGACCATGTCGAATTTTGAAGGAGCAATCCAGGTGGCTCGACAAGCTGTCGATGCAACTCCAGAAGATCACCCTGAACGCTCAGCACGACTGAACGATCTTGGAAACTGTCTTGGCAGCAGATACTCGAGGACAGGAGCGATAGCCGACCTTGAAGAAGCGATCCAGATTGCTCGACAAGCTGTCGACGCAACTCCACAACACCATCGTGACCGCGCAGCACGGCTGAATAATCTTGCACTCCATCTAGGCAGAAGATACTCAAGGACAGGAGCGATGGCCGACCTCGAAGGAGCTATTCAGATTGCTCGACGAGCTGTCGATGCAACCCCAGAAGACCACCCTAACCGTGCAGCACGGCTGAACAATCTCGGAAACCGTCTTGGCGGCAGATACTCGAGGACAGGAGCGATAGCCGACCTCGAAGAAGCCATTCAGATTGCTCGACAGGCTGTTGCTGCAACTCCAGAAGACCATCCTAACCACGCAGGATGGCTTAACAACCTCGGAAACCGTCTTGGCGACAGATACTCAAGGACAGGAGCGATGGCTGACCTTGAAGAAGCGATCCAGATCGCTCGACAAGCTGTCAATGCAACTCCAGAGGACCATCCTGACTACGCAACATGCCTGAACAATCTTGGAAACAATCTTGGCGACAGATACTCGAGGACAGGAGCGATAGTCGACCTTGAAGAAGCGATCCAGATTGCTCGACAATCTGTCGATGCAACTGCAGAAGGCCATCCTAACCACGCAAGATGGCTGAACAATCTTGGACTCCATCTTGGCGACAGATACTCAAGGACAGGAGCGATGGCCGACCTCGAAGAAGCGATCCAGATTGCTCGACAAGCTGTCGCTGCAACTCCAGAAGACCACCCTGACCAAACAGCATGCCTGAATAATCTTGTAGTCTGTCTTGGCGACAGATACTCAAGAACAGGAGCAATGGCTGACCTCGAAGAAGCCATTCAAGTTGCTCGACAAGCTGTTGCTGCAACTCCAGAAGACCATCCTGATCGCGCAGAACAGCTTAACAATCTCGGAAACCGTCTTGGCGACAGATACTCAAGGACAGGAGCGATGGCTGATCTTGAAGAAGCCATTCAGATTGCTCGACAAGCTGTCGACGCAACTGCTGAAGACCACCCTAGCCGCGCAGCATGGCTAAACAATCTTGGAGTGCATCTTGGCGGCAACAGATACTCAAGGACAGGAGCGATGGCCGACCTTGAAGAGGCCATCCAGATTGCTCGACAATCTGTCGATACGACTCCAGAAGACCATCCTGACCGCGCAGCACGGCTGAATAATCTCGGAAACCGTCTTGGCGGCAGGTACTCAAGGACAGGAGCGATGGCTGACCTTGAAGAAGCTATTCAGATCGCTCGACAAGCTGTCGACGCAACTGCAGAAGACCATCCTGAACGCGCATCACGGCTGAATAATCTCGGAAACCGTCTTGGCGGCAGATACTCGAGGACAGGAGCTATAGCCGACCTTGAAGAAGCGATCCAGATTGCTCGACAAGCTGTCGCTGCAACTCCAGAAGACCACCCTGACCGCACAGCGTGCCTGAACAATCTTATAGTCCGTCTTGGCGACAGATACTCAAGGACAGGAGCGATGGCTGACCTTGAAGAGGCCATTCAAGTTGCTCGACAAGCTGTCGATGCAACTGCAGAAGACCATCCCGACTATGCAAGATGGCTGAACAATCTCGGAGTCTGTTTTGGCATAAGATACTCGAGGACAGGAGCGATAGACGACCTCGAAAAAGCGATCCAGATTGCTCGACAGGCTGTTGCTGCAACTCCACAAGACCACCCTGACCGCGCAGAACGGCTTAACAATCTAGGAAACCGTCTTGGCAACAAATACTCAAAGACAGGAGCGATGGCCGACCTCGAAGAATCTACCGTGTGCTATGAATCAGCTCTACAATTCACTGAAGCTTCAATCGATACACGCATGGCCGCTGGCATTCTACTTTTTCAATCATGTGCTCAAGTATCAGATTGGGAACGAGGCTCCAAGTATTCCGCAATGGCCGTCGAGCTTGCTCCTCAGCTGATTGCGCGCTCGCTGAAAAACGCAGACAAACAATACAGGCTGAGTCAGATTGCTGGTTTGGCTTGTGATGCGAGTGCAGCATCTTTGAATGCAGGAAGGGTGCTGCTCCTCGCGCTAAACCTGCTTGAGCAAGGACGGGGCGTGTTAGCGGCATCTCTTCACGAGATGCGGACAGATGTTCTCGATCTTCAAGCAAAACATCCTGAGCTAGCTGAACGCTTTGTTCGCCTTCGAAATGAGCTGCAGCCGCCCGTTACGGAGCCTATGCTTTCCTTAGAGCAAAGTCGCATGCCTTTTTTGAAAACACAAGCAGATCGACGTCATTTCGCGGGTAGTGAGCTTGATAGGCTGATTGCCGAGATTCAGCAACAGTCTGGGTTCGAAGACTTTCTGCGACCTCCGAGTGAGGGAGAGATATTGGATGCAGGCCAACATGGACCTATCGTGGTCATCAATGTTAGCGAATACCGCTGTGATGCATTCCTTATTGATCAGCATCGAATACAGACCGTGCCATTACCTAATTTTACCTACCAGGGAATCAAGGAGAAGGTCCAACAAGGAAGCTTGGGGACCCCCCAGGTACTTGAGTGGTTATGGGATGTTGTTGCACATCCGGTCCTAGACGCACTAGGATTCACAGAGCCTCCGCCTGACGAGAAATGGCCACACGTATGGTGGATTCCAACCGGCCCTCTGAGCAAGTTTCCCCTTCATGCGGCAGGTTATCACGGCAAAGGCTCGAATCACACCGTTTTGGATAGAGTCATGTCCTCCTACAGCTCCTCTATCAAGGCAATTATACACGGACGCCGGCGCCGCAATCTACAAGACGCTTCAAAGACCCCAAACCGGGCACTTCTTGTTGCTCTTGAGGTTACTCCCAATCAAACTAGACTTCACTTTGCAGCGAGGGAAGTCCAGATACTGTACAATCTTTGCGAATCGTCAGACTTGCATCCTGTTCAGCACCGGCCGCGAAAGGAAGATGTCGTTTCGCAGTTACCGAGTTGCAAAATTTTCCACTTCGCTGGTCACGGTTATACAAACAATAAGGACCCCTCGCAAAGCTCCTTACTTTTGGAGGATTGGGAGAGCGACCCTTTAACAGTGGCTGACTTGCTGGAAATGAATTTGCGCGAGCGCGCTCCATTCCTCGCTTACCTCTCGGCTTGCGGAACTGGAGAGATAGGAGACGAAAGGTTCCTTGATGAGAGCATCCACTTGATCAGTGCATGCCAACTCGCAGGATTTCGCCACGTCATTGGGACGCTGTGGGAGGTTCACGATGAGATTTGTATGGACATGACGAGAATTACGTACGAACAGATAAGGGACGGAGGTATGACGGATGAGTCCGTTTGCCTGGGGCTCCATAAAGCTACCAAAGAACTTCGAGACCGCTGGTTTGCAAAAGTGGTTAGTCGCGGACGCGAGTTAGGAAATAGCGCACACGAGACTGCAGTTGAACATGAGATGGAGGCTATAACTCTCGATGGTACCGGTTCTGTTAGCACCAGGTTGCCGAGGAAAGCTGCTTTACTAAGAGAGGCGCCGCTACACTGGGTACCTTATGTCCATTTTGGTGTATAATACAAGATGAACTTGTTTATTATTGTATTAAACGAGAATTCTTGTACTGTTCAGAACATCACTGTTTGTTACACTTTTGCCTCCCCCATCTCTTGTTTAGAGAATTTCTTACTTACTCGTCGTCGTAATGAGCTCAGGAAATCGTAAGAATATGAGGGAACGTACTACACTTGCACTTAAGTCTGTCTGAGGAAAAACATATGATCTTGAAGGTATTTACTTAGTTTCTACTCGTACATTGCCTATCCTCCAACACCACTCGCGCTTATATCTGAGCTCGACACGAACACCACTAAGACGGTGGTATAACTTTGCAATAGTTAGATCCTCTAGGTTGATACAAACGTACTTGTATACACTTACGTAGCTCCTGCTAAAAAAAGCTCATTTGTTCTCTTGGTGACAACGCCTGCTAGCACAAGGAGGAAGACGATAAGCGAGAACACAATCACACCCAGTCGGGCTGATGAGCTTTCTATCGAGCGACATACGATGATTGGCAGTGATAAAAAAACAATTATAAGGAATACTACCAGGACGCGTGCTACGCTTCCTACAAAGGCGGTGGTGGAGATGAACACTTTCGGATCACTGGAGAGCCTAGGGTATGCACTACGCTATGCACTTGATTAGTTGCTAGTTAGTTCAGTATACACGGGAGATCTCTCACCTTCTGAAGTTTTTGCACCATCCATCCTAGACGATCTTCCACCCAACCTTCGAATCGCGCTGTTGCATCATCTTCCGTAGGCACCAATCGACGCAAATCGTTGCAATGAGCCAAGAAATCTGACTCTTCCCAGCTCAAACAACCATTTCCCTCGATCCAGTTCTGCAAGCTGCGTACGTCGCGCCTCTTTGCCGACTCACCGCTTAACATCCGGGAGCTTCTCTCCACAAAATCGTCTATAAATGCATCAGCTTGCGGTATTTGATAACCCTTACACTCGGAGCCTTGTACCATAATCTGCTAGCGCTGCATCTACCTCCAGAAGCAAAGCAGTACGCTTCTGGTTCTGATCGTCTCGGCTACTTCCCAAAAAAAGAGGAGACCGCTCTGATTCATCAACGCTATCCAACTGCTGCTCTAGCATCGATAATCTATCCTGCTTTAGAAGCAAGACGCGAGTGCGTAAGCGGGCAAAGCGGCGATACATCTGGAACGAGTGGTGGGCGCCAACAAGCGCTGCAAACCGTGGATATCCGGCCCGGTAGCTCTCCACTGTCGACTTGTTAGCTGTTCAGCCTCTCTAATTGCAGTCAGCGTGGCACATGCTGTACTAACCTTCTCTTCCTGTCAAGGTACAGCCATGATAGTTATGTTGATCGAAGAAGCGAGAAACACTTGAGCTCAAGATAGATTCCAAAAGAGATTTGAACATAGCATAGGTGTTAGACTGATCCGACATCAGTACAGCACTAGAACATGGCATACAAAACAAGGAGAATGAAGGAAGGATCAGTTTGTCCAAAAGTCGTTGTGAGATCAGTCATGTTTTTAGTCTGCATGCGAGCCGCAGATCTGATCCACGTGGTGACAATCCATGTAGCCGCCTATATAGCCGCGCTATGAGGCAGTGTTCTCTAGCGCAGCCATACATGCAGCTAGTCAGAAGTGCTTAACCACTACTGGTTAGAAACTCGGTTCCCTTTTTGTCAAGCCTGGTCAGGTGGCGGCAAGCTTCTGTTCATGACTGTGCAGATGCCTTCAGTGCTTACGCCAACGCACTATCTATGCCAGTATACCTTTTACAGCAAATATCTTCACATAAAGTGAAGTGTTGAGCCTTGGTTAGGTCTTAGAACGTACGCGTCTAAATGTCAATATGTCCAACCTAGCGCGGTAAGAGACGACCAAGATCAAGCACACGCAGAGTCTAATCTAAGCGACGATCAGTTCCCCGAGCCCTGAGTTTACCTTCGATGATTCTGGTCGTCCATTCGTCCAAGAGTACAGTTCGGTATGTTCCTCTCAACACGTTAGCCCTTTTTTCTGATTGTAAAGCAGTCAAATAAGTTCAGACCGGGCCAGAAAGTCAATCTCCACATCCCAGGGCAAGCCACACCTGAAGGGCCCTACAAGATAGAGACCTCCGCTGGCGCCCGCAAATATACTCTGTGCTCGCTTGATGGTCAGCAGCAGGTCAGGAATGGACAGATCATAGACGAGGATAATTTGGCTGAGGCTTAGAGGGTTATGCCCAAGTTCGAGGTTGATGTATAGCTATGGCTGATTTGATGAGCTTTTTGAGGCTCTCGATACTCTGCATGTTCATTGCGTGTTATGAAAATCTCCTTATACCTTTCTATCGATTTAATTGCCTTATTATTGTTGCTCTGCCGATTGCCTCGAGTTCTGCGTCAGGTACTACACTAGTCGTATTTGCTCATCTGACCCCGATCTACAAACGTTGACTGTTTACCTTTTAACAGAATTTCAGTAGTTCCTACGATGACATTAGTCAATATTCATTAGAACAAGTATCGGTGCTTGCAAAAATGTGCAGGCCTCCTGACCTTGGTACAGTGATGCGTACAGTAGGTACGTACCGTGGTTCATGAGGGCGGACAGCCTTGTGAGTGGCCGCTCACCACGTTGTTGCCCTGCAGGACATGTACCAGACTGTCAATTCTGTCAACCAATATAGAAACAGCCACTTAGAAGCCTTTGTTCTTACATAACGTAAGTCCGTCGCAGTAGTGAACCAAGTTCAAGGGGGTCTGTACATTTCAGCAACTATTGTAATCGGTACAGAATAACACAAATGACAGATACTGAATTTCGTAGTCTGCCTTTGTTTGAATCAAGTTAATTCAACGCAATTCCTTCGCCCTACACGGCTGTCAAAGATCGGGATCTGTCGCTTCATGCGCCAGCTGTTGCATACCATCATGATGAAGATTGGTCAGGCTAGATCAGGTAATTATAGGGAGGAAGCGCGATTAGGACGATGGCTGAAGCAAGCAACCAGGCAAGTAGCAGCAAAAATGGTGAGAACATTCACAGCCTGCTTGTGGCTATCACTGTCGTCGGATGTCGATACTGCGCACAACCATCTCCAACAAATGTGAAGCCGCCCCTGCAGGATACATCACCGTGAGTTGGTTTGCGCTGGGCCAATGATCTTTGCTGTAGCATGCTTCCACGTTTTGACTAACGCAATAATGACCTGTCGATGCGATTATAGGCTTGGCACAGCGCGGGGCTGCACAACCCGCAATCTGACGTAGGCTGAATTTCAGCACACGTCAGATTGCTGAATGTTCAGCTACAACCCTCCCACTCATAGTCAAAAGGACCTTACCCAAGGTTCGACTTGCCAGCTAGCGTAAATTATAGTTGATCCTTTATCTCCTTGGAACAGTGTTGTTTTATTATTTCTGGTGGTTACTTAGTTATGCGAGCTGCTAAGTGCCTGGGAGGATGTTACTTGAAAATTCGATGTTGATCACTCTTCACCGGTGGTCGTCTGGTGTGCCATGCCAAGCTGCAACCTATCGACCGGTGAAACCGAATGGGCGGAGGCATGATGCGCGCTACGATTTCTGTACTAGAGCCATATGCAAGTCGAACTCAATCCAATTGGACGTCTTACACAGAGCCGATTCTAGAGTTCTCAAGATTACTGTAAGTAGAGTATCTCTTTCCCTCTGATTTCTGCTAGTTTAGGCTTCGTCTTAGATGCATGTTGCTCCTCTGGAGGTCATCGTTTTCTATGTTCGGCTATGTATTAATCCCCATGCTAAACCAGCAATTTCAAACCGATGTCTGCCTCAAACCTGGAACAGGGAACCACTGCTGCGCATTATGCCATCCTGATCGGTATCAATCGCTATCCCAAGGATTCGCTGAAAGGCTGTGTGCGGGACGTGCATGAACTCAAGAAACGCCTGGAATCTAGCTCGAAAGCCGTCGATATCCGCGTTTTCACCGCGAGCGAAGGGGAGACATCGAGTGTTCTCCCAGTGAGAGCTCCAAATCTCCTGCCGACGTACGGGAATATAACAACCTCCTTCGAGCAGATCACATCTTCAGCAAAGTCTGGCGATTTCGTGTACATACACTACTCTGGACACGGAACCACAATTTCTCAAATCAACAACTTGCCGAATGATAGTCCTCACGATCTTGCATTAGTTTTGATTGAGCTCAATCCTACATTCCAGCCCAGATACTTCCATGGCTTGGACTTGGCAAGTCGAATCAAGCGTATGGTGGAAAAAGGAGTGACGGTAACTCTTGTCCTGGACTGCTGTTTCTCTGGTAACGCAGTTCGAACGGACGCCCGGGCACGGTATTTGGACTATGATCCTGCAGTGGATGCAGCCTATCCTTGGAGCCCTGTCACAAGACCAAACGCGGAAAATGACCCATCAGCCTCAACCTACCGTGCAGGTTCGATGCGTCCCAATTGGTTGGTGAACCCTAATCGATATACTATCCTTACCGCATGCGGTCCGACCGAGATAGCTAAAGAGATCACCCTTGGTAAGGATGGTCTAAGCCACGGTGCACTATCTTATTTCCTATTGCGGACATTCCACAAACTTGGTGGCGTTGGGGGGCGGCAGGAGCACATCTATCACCACCTACGTGCAAGATTCAAAGGATTCGAGAAGAGTCGCATGAATATACAGAACCCAGTGTTCTATGGAAACAAGAATCTCTGCTTCTTCGGTAGTGTTGACTTAGAGAACCGACCAGCGCCCGTCCCAATCATTAGAAGAGCGAACGGTACATTGGAGCTCGAGGCAGGAGAGGCTCATGGCATCTCTAAAGGCGACGGATTCATTTTATGTCCTTTGGATCACGCTACACATGATTCCGTTCCAGATACCGACGCAATTCCCGCTACAATCAAAACAGTTGGGGCGCTTGTGTCCCAGCTGGAAACAGATATGGCAGATGCCCAGTGCCTTCACATCGAAACAGGGTGGATAGCAACACAGGTCACCTCCCTAGCGCTTCGAAAATTTCCTGTGCGGCTACAATCCGATCTCGCATATCCTGCCGAAAGGGGATCTGCTCTTCAAGATTTGAACTCGCTCAACCTCCAAAGCTTTGACGCGGAGCTAGCACAATCACCATCTTTCACAATCAAGAGTGAGAGCGACGGTACATGTTCGATCTATGACGAAGACAGCCATGACATTACACAGTTGCATTTTAAAAACTCGGATCTACAAGGCGCTAAAATGCACATATTAGCCGTGCTTGAACACATGGCCAGATTCAAGTTGGTACGAAGTCTCGCCAATAAAACGTTGCTAGACCCCGGACACCCTTTCACGACTGCATTCGATGTCTGTTTAACAAACCAAGCCGGTATATCCCGTCGGCCAGGCTGCCTACAAGAAGGATGGCTACACCGTGGGTGCCGCCACTCTGGTTGCGCGTTTGAAGTTGAAGATGGTGATTGGATCGAGTTCGCAGCAACCAACACGGCTAAAGGCTATGACAACCTATATCTCCACATCTACAACACAGACTCTTGCTGGGCTGTGGAGAATCTCCTAAAAGCTAACCATGTGGTACTTCCGAGCTACCGAGGAGTTTGGAGGCAGAAGATAGTAATGACTGTTCCAGAAGAAGCTACAGAAAAAGGTCAAAAGTTCTGCGAGGACGTCATCAAGGTCTTTCTCACCGCTCAGTCCACATCATTCATGTCTCTGGAACTCCCGGAACTTGCTACGCCATCGAACTATTGTCAAGACCCTTCTCCGCTAAGAGGTGGTGGTCATGGGGAAGATGCACCGGATGATTGGATCGCGCTAGACTTTCGTATCCGTGTGCTTGTAAAGCATGGATGAAGAGATTCAAGATGAACATCACGACATGTTCTCCTCTCTGCAGTAGGAGGAGTCTGTCAATTTTTCTCGACTTGTTTGATAAGTTGTAAGCTCGGCCATATAGTGTTCAGCCACATATTCGGCCACATATAGTGATCGGCCACCCCATCACAACGCATCACTCAGTTTTTAACGCCTACTATTATCAACACCACGCTTTCAAGATGGATGGCCGTGAGGAATCTATACAATCTGCCATTGATGATCTTCGCGCTGGTGTTTTTACAAGTCAGCGAAAGGCTGCTAAGGCCTATGGTGTTCCCCAATATACGCTCCAAGAGCGCATCAACGGTTGTCAACCCAACGCGATAGCTCACTCAAATCAATAGCGATTGACTTCGGAACAAGAGACCTTTCTATTAGATTCGATACTTGATGAGGACTCACGCGCACAACCCCCATCTCATCCGCGCGTACGAGAGATGGACACCCAAATCCTGCACATGACTGGTGACTACGAGCTTCTCGGGCAACTATGGGTACCCCATCTCATCGCCCGCAACCCGCGCGTTGCATCTATAATCAGCCAAACAATCGAGAGCGCACGGACTACAGCAGCCAATTATGAGACTATACGTGCCTTCCTAGAGCTGTTTGAACGGACTCGGGTAGAGCTGGGTACACAGTATGAGGATATCTGGAATACGGATGAGACTGGGGTTGCACTAGGGGCATGTACCAACGCCCAGGTGCTTGCTAGTTCATTAAAGAATGTAGCGGCGTGGGCCGCTGTGGTATACTGACAGCTACAGTAAACGATAACGTAGGACTATCGGGTCGATGGAATACTGCGCTGAGTTGCTATCTAGCTAGGAGACGAGGATATATACATGTCTTGAAACGTGCTAACTTTGAACCGTTACAGACGTGTGGGTCAGAGCTTATATGTGACTGATACCGCAACAAGTGTTGACATCCGCAACAAAGAAGGCTTGTATCAAATCTCCAGAGGAACGCAAGTGGGTATCTATCATCAAGACAATCTCAGCCACCGGCGTCAAGCTTCAGTGCCTAGTCATCTTCAAGGGCAAGCATCTACAATCTACCTGATTTCCCTGCGCAAGGTACTCTAGATTGGCTCTATACATCGTCAGAGAAAGGATGGACACCAAATGTGATCGGCTATGAATGATTGCAGCATATTTTTATACCAAGTACTTCACCATCAGCCCAGGGTTATCGTCTACTCTTTCTGGATGGCCACGGCTCCTATGTCCCAGTTGACTTCATGTGGCTTTGCAAGCTGAACAACAGGATACACCTACTGTACCTCCTGCCTCACGCCTCTCACATACTACAGCCTCTGGATCTCGCTCCATCCCCTGTAGTCAAGTCCAGGTACTGTGAGCACATCTGTTACTGCGTGAGCAGTGTCGGTCGGAGGCTGTGATCAATGATTGTATTGTTATCTGTGTTGTTCGGTGTTGTTCTTGTACAGGAGCTCTCGGCTCGGAGGTAAGTGCACTTGCTCTCGGGCAGTGCCTTCTTGTCACGGTTCAGGGTGCTCCTGCCTGTCGTACCTCACCTGCCATGAGAGTGACTGCCACGTCACACTAGCGTTGTTTACAGCTACCCACCTATACATACTGTTCGTAGCTTTACCCAATACAACCTCAGTCCAATCCTCCAATTCTTCCAACATGCGTACTGTTCACGATCTATCGCCGACAGAATAGCAATATGCGTCGCCTCGAGCTCTGCACGACTTTCATCATTTCCAAATCTTCTATCTCAATATGAACACCGCCGAACCGCTAATTGACTCTCTAGCAACCGATCTTTTTGTTGCTGACTACGATGTCATCGTACCAGAAGGTGTTAGTATCGCCACCGTAGCTCTCCCAGCCAAAGTATACTCCAATTGGCTTCGGCTTTATACTGCTCCTTTGCCACTGCGCAGCATTTGGGTTGCTCACCCCTGGCTTGGACGTCAATCCTGCGATAGCAGTGCCATTGAACCAAGTCTCAATGCTTCCGTCGGTGCCGATGTGGTACTCGAGGCAGCACCAGGTGTTAACTGGGATGGAGACGGATGATGCAATGCCTTGAGGTGAGAGGTCCGGAAGAGTTGCATCATCAGATTCGCGATTGTACATCAGGATCTTTGACTGGCCACCAATGCGCAGGTGCTTGTTGGTACCTTGGGCTGGGTCTGGATGAGTGATGAAGGTAACGTGGGAGTCGGTGAACGCCTTCGCAGCTTTGCTATCATTGCGGTGAGTTTCTTGTGCTGAGACGGCTTCAGGCATCCTATGAATGAAGACTTACAAGTACGTTCTGACGTAGGTATCACCAGTAGGCACCTTGTTTGTGCCTACGAAGACGTGGCCGCAATAGCCACCAGCGCCATCGACCCTGATGGAGTTCTTGCCTGTGTGGGCAGTCGTGGTGTCCAACGCGATCTTTCCACCTTGGTTGCAGTCAGGCGCGTATGTCGTCCAAGTAGATTGGTTCCACCCTGACTCAAATCCCTCCGAGATCTGAGCAACGGCGAGAGGCGCAAGCGCAAGCGCGAAAAGAGGAGTCTGGCCAAGCATCTCTGCTGTTCTAAAAGTGAAAAGACTGAAGTTGTGTGGAGATGGGACAAGCTTTTAAGAGCACAAGGTGAAGTATTTCAAGTGCTTGAATTACGCAGGTGGTTTCAAGCTCATCTATTTGTTGTCTCCCTGCAAAGTGGTGTTCATTACTTATGGTCAGGGAAGGCACTATATCTGCAACACCAATTTGGATCTTCGGAAGTCAAACCCCAGAGCCGCGATCTTCGCGCTGGTGATCAGCCGCGCCTAAATCGTTTAGCAGTTTCACTATAGTCGAATTTAGCCATTAGATCATGTTGGCAGCAGGACATCGTCAAGATCTGTAAGCACTCATTAACAGGAATTCGATGCAATCACCGGAAGGAGACAGCAAATGGAACCTGCGAGGTGCAACATTTACAAGAACGAACGCGAAGGTACTGCAGCCCCAAGCCACTCCTTCACCCAACCTTCGATTCTGTAGCGGCGTGGGCCGCTGTAGAATACTGATATCTACAGTAAACGATAACGTAGGACTGTCGGGTCGATGGAATACTGCGCTGAGTTGCTATCTAGTGAGGAGAAGAAGACTATATACTGACTCTGGAACATGCTAGTCCAGAATAGTCTAAGCAAGGGTAATAGGGTCTTGTATGGGCCGACTAATACCGCAACAGATCCAGCAACCCCGAAGAGGCTCCAACCCAGCCAAGGTAGGACTAATATCAGATGTCTTCTCCATAGATAATGTCAGACTGAGACCTCTCGCTGCGCCCTTCCCCAATCTTGCGTAAAAGTCGATGAGCCTAACATTAGGGATCGTACGTACAAGCGTCACATGGTCAATGTGCATGTCCACCTTGGCCTTCAAGATTGACATCCATTCTGCATATGGCACCACTCGTATGAGCTCTTTCGCAAGATCTGAGTTCTCAATAGTCCTCTTGATAAGCGGCAGGATTGAAGTCCATGTCACCGGATGGGGATGCACGACGTGATTGACAGTTGCACCACAGGTTCCCGGTGGATTATGCCTGGGTGCCAGTGCGAGGTCCACAAGCACGTCGGCCAGATGGTCAATCGGTACCCAATCCACCTTGTCCGCAACGCATAACGTAGCTGGGGAGAACGCTCAAGAGCGCAGAACCCGCAACAAGGCCAGGGATCCACTCCTGTTGGTTCCAGCCACTGGCAGTTCGCGCAGCGCCTGCGACTTCACCGATGCGGACAACGCTAGCAGTGATGCCTACTGACTTGCTGGCGTGATCTAGGAGGCGTTCTGCAAGGTACTTGGATTGTCTGTAACCTGCAGCCATAGGTGCTGATAAGTCCAACACAATCTCCTCTGGTACCGTGTCCGTGCGCGTGATGGGCCAGTTCGCGTGATGGGCCACCCCACCAACTTTCAGAGGTTTTTTGTACCCCCCCCCCTTCCATGCCACGATGCCTGTGAAGGAAGCCCTATCAGAGATAAATAGTTTGAGACCTGGAGAACAGTTTTTGTACTGGGCTCTTGCCAAAAAACATGGTGGTTCCTAATCAATGTTGATGCGTCAACACTATGGCCAAGTTGTCCCACATCACAATAAAGTAGTTGCTCAATGCCTGTTACACCCACGCAATGAGGTAGAGATTGTAGAGTACATCAGAGGCCTCACAGAGAGACACCTTCCACCTACAAGGCAAATGATGAAGAATTTTATCAATCCAGTAACTGGGAGAGAGCTGTCAGATAGCTGGGTTAGTTGCTTCCTTTGATGGAACCAAGACACTCTCATCACTGCCTGGAGTACTCCTATGGAAACAAGCCGCCACAATGCTGATTCTGCCACTAGGTACCACCTATACTTTGAGCTTCTGCACCAGAAGATAACTGAATACTCAATTGAGCTGGCTCACACGTACAATATGGATAAGAAGGGCTTTGCTATTGGGTCAGTGGAAAGAGCAAAAGAGTGTTTGATAAGCTCCTCTTTGGCAAGAGGCAGTATAAGCAGTCAACCCATGATGCCAATCAGAAGTAGGTGACGGTGCTGGCAGCTATATGTGTGTCACGGGCATATACTATTTGTGTCATACTGACACGGCTTGCAGCCAACCAGTCCTTATACATCTGTCAACCCCTATTACCCCTATCTGTCAACCCCTATTACCCCTATCTGTCAACCCCTATTACCCCTATCTGTCAACCCCTATTA